>NW_016803399.1:604339-636175 GCF_001698545.2 Rhinopithecus bieti
AACCTACAGAATGGGAGAAAATTTTTGCAATCTACTCATCTGACAAAGGGCTAATATCCAGAATTTACAAAGAACTCAAACAAATTTACAAGAAGAAAACAACCCCATCAAAAAGTGGGCAAAGGATATTAACAGACACTTCTCAAAAGAAGACATTTATGCAGCCAACAGACACATGAAAAAACGCTCATCATCACTGGCCATCAGAGAAATGCAAATCAAAACCACAATGAGATACCATCTCACACCAGTTAGAATGGCAATCATTAAAAAGTCAGGAAACAACAGGTGCTGGAGCAGATATGGAGAAATAGGAACACTTTTACACTGTTGTTGGGACTGTAAACTAGTTCAACCATTGTGGAAGACAGTGTGGCGATTTCTCAAGGATCTAGAACTAGAAATACCATTTGACCCAGCCATCCCACTACTGGGGATATACCCAAAGGATTATAAGTCATGCTGCTATAAAGACACATACACACGTATGTTTATTGCGGCACTATTCACAATAGCAAAGACTTGGAACCAACCCAAATGTCCATCAATGATAGACTGGATTAAGAAAATACGGCACATATACACCATGGAATACTATGCAGCCATAAAAAGGGATGAGTTCATGTCTTTTGGAGGGACATGGATGAAACTGGAAACCATCATTCTCAGCAAACTATCGCAAGGACAAAAAACCAAACACCACATGTTCTCACTCATAGGTGGAAATTGAACAATGAGAACACTTGGACACAGAGCGAGGAACATCACACACCGGGGCCTGTTGTGGGGTCAGGGGATGGGGGAGGGATAACATTAGGAGAAATACCTAATGTAAATGACGAGTTAATGGGTGCAGCACACCAACATAGCACATGTATACATATGTAACAAACCTGCACGTTGTGCACATGTACCCTAGAACTTAAAGTATAATAAAAAAATTAAGTAGCTATTGATGTAGTTGCATTAATATCTACAATGTTTGCAACTATTTTCTGTTTTTTATACTTGTCCTTTGTATTTTTTCTTCCCCTCTTTTTTCTTATTTCTCTGGTTTTGAATGTTTTATGATTCCATTTTTCTCTTAGCGTATTAATTAAAACCCTTTTAAAAACTGTTTTAGGTGGGGCGCGGTGGCTCACACCTGTAATCCCACCACTTTGGGAGGCTGAGGCGGGCGGATCACGAGGTCAGGAGATGGAGACCATCCTGGCTAACACAGTGAAACCTCGTCTCTACTAAAAATGCGAAAAGTTAGTCGGGCGTGGCCGTGGGCACCTGTAGTCCCAGCTACACGGGAGGCTGAGGCAGGAGAATGGCATGAACCCAGGAGGCGGAGCTTGCAGTGAGCCGAGATCGGGCCACTGCACTCCAGCCTTCCAGCCTGGGCAACTGAGTGAGACTCCATCTCAAAAAAACAAAAAACAAAAACAAAAAAACCCCAACAAACTGTTTTAGTGGTTTTCTTAGAATTCACAATATATATTTAGAGCTAAGTCCACTTTCTGTGACACTATACCATTTTATGGGTAGTGCAGGTAACTTAGCACACAGTACTCCTAATTTCTCCCTTCTCTCCCTACGTTGCTGTTATTCCTTTCAGTTATCTATATGCAATATTTTAGGTTGAATTGTGATTCCCCCTGAAACAAAGGGATATGTTGAAATTCCAACCCTCTTACTTCGCAATGTGAACTTAATTGGAAATAGGCTTGTCTTTTCATTCTCCTGGCAATATATTTTGCAGAGAAGAAACTTTTATTTTAACAAAATTCAAATGATCAGATTTAGTTTTCATGGATCATACCTTTGGTGTTGTATTTACAAGGTCATCACTATACCCATAGACACGCAGGTCTTCTGCTATGTTATCTTCCAGGAGTTTTATAGTTTTGCATTTTACATGTAGGTCTATAATACACTTTAAGTTTTGTGAGAGGTTTAAGATCTATGTCTAAATTCATTTTATACATTTTTTTGTATGTTGATGTCTCGTTGTTTCAGTGCATATTAATCATGGTTATTTTAAATTTCTTGATTGATTAATTCCAAAATTTGTGTCATATATAAGTCTGGTTCTGATTCTTGCATTACTTCTTTTCGTTGTGCATTGCCTAAAGTTGATCATTCTTTGTAGTTTTTTATTGAAGACTAAACCATCACATTCTATGTAATCTGGCTATGAGTTGGACTGTTTCTAAGAGTTGCCATTGTTACAGGTGTGAAGATCTTTAAATTACTCCGTTGTCTTTGTTTCTGTCTTCCTTGTTGTCTTTGGTTTCCCTTAAGCACACTTTTCTTAATTCGAATCTGTGCCATTCTTTCAGCTATAATCACCTGTTATCCCACAGCTCCATTAATGTAGGGGTAAAAAGTGGGAATTGAGAAGTGTTCCAGAATCCTGTGGTTAAATTTTATCCGCCTTTTCATCGGTTTATGTCATCAGGATGAGACCTTTACAAATGTTTCTTAGCTTTCCCCCCTTCCCACTTTAGGTTAGACAAGAAAGTCAGAGGGAGCTCAAGTAAGGCAAACACCTTTCTCTCTAGATGGGATAAGTTTCTAGGAAGGTTTTCTCATGAAGAAGATAACTTTCCAATGAAGAATGTACTGGTCATTTATCAAAACGGCTGCTTTCTCCTTCCCCCTGCCAGAGACATAAGGTAATTTTTTTCCCAGCTCTTCACAGTGAGAACCTGATGGGGTTTCTGGAGGTAAAACCTGTGAACGTGTGGGCCCTTCCCCGAGACTATGGCCTCAGGAGTTTCTCACGCTCCTGCTAGTTCTCAGCCTTCAGCAATTTGTCAAAATTACCATTTAAGTGTTTCTATTAGCTTAGGACTTTAGGTTTTAGCTCCTCGTAAGCCAATCTCAGCTCTGAAACTCAGCATTCAGCTGTCTATCCAAATTTTGAGGTGGTTTCCTCTGCAACCTCAATTCTCTGATGGGTCCAAAGGTCATTGATTTTCAGTTTGTTCAGCTGTTTTCCTGTTGTAAGGAAGAAAGTGATAATTTCCAAGCTCTTTTGATGTTGAATTTGAAGCTGAAAATATCCAGTAAATTTTCCACCTCCTAGGATACAGATTTCATTTCAGCAAGTTTGATTTTGGCCTTTATTATATCTCTGTGCCTCAATTCATCTTTTTGAACATATGCAGTACAGTTATAATAACTGTTTTTACATCATTGTCAGAGCTGACATCTGTGTCAGTTCTGGATTAGTTTCATTTGAATGATTTTTGCTCTCACTTGGAGGTTTTGATTAGATGCCAAATATTGAGAATTGTGTTGTTAGATCCTGGGTATTTTTGTGTTTCTATTATCATCCTTGAGCTTTGTTCAGGGATGCAGTTACCTAGTTTGAAACACTTGGATGCTTTCAAGTTTTTCTTTTACTGTGTTTTAGCTGAGTGCAGAGCAATGCTCAGCGTGGAGCTGATCCTTACCCGCTACTGAGACAGGATCCTTCTGAGAACTCTACCCAATGATCCGTGTGTCCTAGATATTTCCAGTGTGGCTGTTGGAACAGACTCTTGAGTTCTGTGTGTGTGGCAGGTATTCATCATTCTAATCTTTTGGGGGTTGTTCTTCTTCAACCTCAGTTTTCTCACACATACGTGCTGATCACTAGTCTACTAAATACGTGTTGGGGACCCTCTAGGGTTCTCTCTATGCAGCTCTCTTCTCTCTACTACTCTGCTTTTGGGAATCTATCTGCCTTGGTTTCCCCATAGTCTCAGTTTCAGTTCCATCTTCTTTTTTTTTTTTTTTTTTGAGACGGAGTCTCGCTCTGTCGCCCAGGCTGGAGTGCAGTGGCCGGATCTCAGCTCACGGCAAGCTCCGCCTCCCGGGTTCACGCCATTCTCCTGCCTCAGCCTCCCAAGTAGCTGGGACTACAGGCGCCAGCCACCTCGCCCGGCTAGCTTTTTTTGTATTTTTTAGTAGAGACGGGGTTTCACCGTGTTAGCCAGGATGGTCTCGAACTCCTGACCTCGTGATCCGCACGTCTCGGCCTCCCAAAGTGCTGGGATTACAGGCTTGAGCCACCGCGCCCAGCCCAGTTCCATCTTCTTAATGCAGGGAGTCTAAAGGACTCCACTGGGATTTTTCCCTCCTGTGCCATGACTTTGAAACTGTCTCAGTGTAGTAAGTTGTAGCAATTTTAGGGCTCACTTCATTCATTTCCTGTCTCTCAAGGATCTTTGTCCTTTGTTGCAGTGTCTTAAAAACCATGGCTTTACATATTTGATCTACTTTTCTGATTGTTTTCTCTAGATAAATATATTCAGTCTCTTTTATACCATTTTGGTTGGGAATATAGAATTTCCTTCCAAAACTGCCAGAGCTTGAGGCTTGTTAATTTTTGATGGGTGTATGTGCCCTCCTAAAATTCATATGTTGAAATCTAATCCCCATGGTGATGATATGACGATATGGGGTCTTTGGAGCCTTCATGAATGGGATTAATGACCTTTTAAATGAGGCCTGAGGGAGCTTGTCTGCCTTTTCTGCCATGTGAGGATGCATAGAAAGTGCCATCTATGAGGAACAGGCCTTTGCCTTCCACCAAATCTGTTGTCACCTTGATCTTGGACTTCCCAGGCTCCAGAATGGTGAGCAATACATTTCTGTTTTTTATAAATTGCCCAACCTAAGGTATTTTTTATAGCATCCCTAAGATATCTATTTTATAATTTTAAAATATCTACATACTTATATACAGTTAGCCCTCCTTGTTTGTGGGTTCCACCTCTATAGATTTAAACAACCATGGATTGAAAATATTTGAAAAAAAAGGAACAATACAAAAATGAAAAAATAACACAAATTTAAAAATACACTTTAACAACTATTTACATAACACTGACATTGTATTAGCTATTATAAGTAATCTAGACATGATATAAGTTATGTAGGAGGATGTGCATAGGTTATGGAAATACTATGCCATGTTATATCAGAGACTTGAGTATCCTCAGATTTCACTATCTGTGGTATGTCATAGAACCAATTCTCCGTGGATACGAAGGGACAACTTAGTCTCTAGTTTTCTTAGCATTATTATTATTTTATTTTAGAGTCTGTTAATGTTATTAGTCTTTTTTAAAGTATAAACTTTTGTTTTCATGAACTTTTCTATTTTGGTTTTCTACTTTATACATTTTCACCCATCAGAGTTATTTATCTGTTTAGGCTCCTCAAATTATCCTTGTCATTCAGTCAGTTCTACCTTTATGTATACTTTAAACCATGTTACGAGGCATTTACAGGCTCTGGATTGCTATCACTTTCTTGAAAATTGGTCATTTTATTGTGTCCAAGAATTCTTTTTTCTCAATAACCATTGCCTTTTGCTTTAAATTTTCTTTTGTTAAATCAGTTTTCTTTAATTAATATTTTCCTGGTATATCTTTTCTATTCCTTTAGTTTTCTTAATATTGAATATCTGAAAACTAGACTTGAGCCTCGTTTAAAAACTGAAATAGCCATAAGTGAGTGGAATGATGAACTTCTGGGATGCTCTCTCTGGAATCACTGTCCTGATCATATCTCCTGTCATCCCTGTTGCCAGCCTGTCCCCGACGTGATGTTGGGTATGACAAATCTTAGATTCTTGATTTGAGCACTGGAAAATATTCATGATCAGGCCAAAACATGTATTTACCAATTTAATTTTTTGCTTAATAATTATTTCAAAAAATGTTGTTGTTATATTATTAGAATCCTTGACATTATGCTAGATATTTGAGTATAATTAGTCTAGGTTGGCAGTGTGCCAGCAGCCATGGAGTGGACTGTGTACGTTTTCTGCAACCCCAGGGGGACACAGTACCACTTCTCTTCTCTTTATATTTTTTGAATTAGTCTCTCTGCTATTTCACCCTTAACCCCTGTAAACCCCAATTTTCCAACCACCTATTTAAAGAACATAGGATGCTGAACTGGAATTGCCCATGATTAGCCTCCAATTTTTCATCCTAAGGACAGCGGCTGAGACTCCGGCAGGGGAAAGAGTGGCTCCTGCTGGTCAGTGCTAGAGGCCAGTGTCCACCTGTCCATCATGTGCTTTCGCTCCCACAGCCCGTTGGTGATTCCGACTTCCTCCTGTCGGTATTCACCCAACCTGCTCTTCACTCTGTAGCTCCAGCTCTGCGTCTTCCACAGAGTCTTTTCCATCGCCATGACCTAGAGCACTCGCACCATCCTTCAGTCTCATCTGGAGACCACGCGTGGCCTGCACACACTATAAACCTTTCTTCATTGTTGTCCTGTGCCATGAGCAAATTTCTCTTTTGTAAATTTGTGTGGGTTTGTGGACTGCTTTTCAAATATGCTGTGAGCTGCTGGAGGAGAAAACAGCCTCCTCTGTCTCTCTGTGTTCACCAGGGCCCTTCAGATATTAGGTCGCTAGACACCTTTTCATAGGTTCCTGCCTTGAGTGCTGCATCCCACAGTGAGCTCCTCCTGGGCATGAGTGGGAGGGAGCACAGGCAGGTCCTTAAGCCTATTTGTATTTCCCAAGCTTCCAGCTCAGCAGCTGCCCCTGGGAGTGGAGGCTACGGTAACTCTCTGTCGACTTGAGGAGCTAGTGTGATCCATTTCCTCTTCTTCTCCTCCACCTCTGCATAGAAACTGCTCTTTTCCCAAGGTGCTTGCCTTCATTATGGCTGTAGCATTTCACAGAAATGCTGTTCTTTCTGCACCAAGACTGCACAAAGCTGGGGGAGACCACTTCAGGGATGAATACACCCAGTGACCCTTCAAAATTGCTCTCCCAAACATTTAAAAAATTCTCCACATTTTAAATCAAGAATTGTAATTTTTAACGCTCCTCTTTCAAACCCCTCATCAAATATAACCTTTTCCTAGTTTTAGTGAGGAAATCTCCCCTGGTTCATTTGAGAGTCTGACAAGCTCTGCATACAAAATTGACAGCTGAAGATTTTTTTTTTTTAAATAGTAGTCAAGATTAGAGCTGTGTTCTGGCATTTTCCTCCCCACTCCTCTCTCAGCTTGAGTCATTTTGCCTTTTCCTCCAGCTCTGGCACCGCACAGGCTTCTCCGAATGGAGCACCTGAATTATTAATGCTGCCCAGTCCCTCAGAGGGCCCACGAAGCTGTGCACAGTTCAATCTGAAAGGATGCATGGAATCATTAGATGCTGGCAGCCCACTCTCGGCCCTGTGATCGGCCTTGTGAACACCTGGCTAGACATTAACTTACTAAATGATTTTACCACTGCAAGTTTTTAGATTACTATACATTTAGCTCAATTAAATATATTTTAACACACATTTATTAACCACCTACATTTTCCCAAGAGACTGAGGTGGGAGTTATGTTCTAAGTAGATCTCCTAAATTAGCGGGGGAGGCAAACAGACAAACAACAAGGCAGGTGGAGGCAGGTGTCTGTAAAGAGGCACAAGGGGCATCAATACAGAGCCCAGGTCATCATCTCAGAATACAGGGTGGGAAACCTCCCGTCCCTGAATGAGGAGGACCTAGAGAAAGGTGGGAAGGGATAGACATTCCAGGTGAAGGGGTGGCCATAAACAACAGAGCCCAAATGAGACTGAGTGAGGAACGTTAACCATAAAGTCCAAGTTGCTGGGGTCAAGGGGAGGTTTAATAGTGCGACACAGAAAGTGTCACATCATCCTGTTCCTCTCATGGAGGTTTCTCAGTCAGACCCACACTGGAGATTCCTTTAAAGATAAAAGTGAACTGAGTGAATACTTACTTGCTGGTGTGGGAGAGAAAACTGCATGCAGATGTTGAAAAACTCAGGACAGAAAACTCCAAGATAAGTCAGGGGTGAACTGGTATCCAATGGGGGCTTCACTTCCACGGGGCTAAGTGAGAAAGAGAGGATACAAGTCAGTCTTATTTCTGCAGAGGCCAGCAAGAGGCCAAACCTCCTTGGCAAAGCAGGTTATATACTTGGAAATTACTCTAGACTGATACAAATTTAGGATGAAAGACCAAGAAGATATTTGTTGAAATCTGACTAGAAGTATATAGAGAATAAATGAAAATTCAATGTATGGCTCTGGGGACCAGCAGAACCTGGTGATATGAGGGAGAAGAACCAGAGCCAATCCAGACAGACTCTTCTCATAGATCCATCTGCCTCATGGCATGTACCAATCCTTTCCTGAAGAATGAGGGGAAGTGTTTGTTAAAATACACTGTCTGTCTTTGTCTTTCAAAGTTCCCATTTCAGAAAACCCTACCAAAATTGGATTGACTTTGCTGGAATTGTTGTAAGACTCACAGGTTTGTATGCCTACTGCATGGTAACGGACCAATACACTGAGACCACAGGGATGCAGCAGAGAAACAGTGTAATGACTGCAGACCACCAAACAAGGAGGTGGGAGGAGACCCTCAAATCCCTCTCCCCAAGGAACTTTTGCCTGGGGTTTTTAAGGGGATCATGGAGGCCGAGGGCCTGGAAGACTGGGGTCGTTGATTGGTTGGGGGAAAGAGGATGAAATTATCAGAATGTGGAAACTGTAGTCTTTGGTGAGTCAGCTCCTCCTGGTGTCCTCAGTGGGGTCCTACAGACTAGCTGGCATCAGTGGCATCCTTCAGACCAGCTGGCATTGGTAGTTTCATTCTTATACAGGACGTAAAAGAATTTCTCAAAGGGAAAACTTAACCTTTCATAATATTCAAGTTGTTGTCTACAGAGCCGGTAAGGAGAACTGGAATCTTGTAACAGAGTCTACATGATTCTAGGACAATAGGAACCAAGCAACTCTGAGGAAGCAGGTCAGAGCAGCCCGATCTGGTGAGGAATGCCGAGTGTGCGGCAAGCCAGCTTTCATTCATTTCCCCCCTCTCTTCTTCCTTGATTAATTTTATAAAATTTACAGGGATGGTTTCAGAATAACTGAGCAGTTCAAGGCCAGAGCAGTTTGGTCATGTCTGAATTGAACTCGGTGGTGTGTCAGGATGTGGCTTCTTCATCTCTTGACCCTATTCTTCTCTGCCAGCCTTGCCCTCTTGGGGTCACCCAGGGCTCCAGGCCAGCATGTTCCCTTGTGCCCATCCAGCAAAAAGAGAGCCTCTCTGGTGCCAATGGCACCAGTATGAGGCCCACGTGTCATTCTCATTGGCTGTTATTGGGACTTCTGCACATTCCAGGACAAGCCACTGCGGTAAATGAAATATACCAATGGGATAAAGGGAGTTACCTAAGAGAAATCAGGGTGCTGTGAGGGAAGATGAGTGCTAGGTGTTCAAGCACTTACCTACTGAGTGAGAGTTTAAGACCCAATTCGAATCTCACCACCTCCAGGAAGCCCTCTCTGATTTACTGAGTGTCTGCTTATTCTGTTTACCTCCTTCACTTTTTACAGTCCTATTTCTACCTCCAAACTGTGCATTCCTTCAGTGTCTGTAACATCCTGCTACATAGCACCAAACCCATGGGAGAGGTGCTGACATACATGTACACAGACATGGGGTGCACATATACATACCACATAAGTGCCAGAGACATGCATTTATTGGTATCATTGCATGGGTTCTTTTGAGGTAAAGTTGTAGACACTCCCACACTTCTTACCAATACTCATCGTATAGCTGTAATTTATTGCAGATAATCTCATTTAATAAAATCGTTCTCGTCACATGGACGATGCTCAGTAAATAGTTTCTGGATGAGTGAATTCAAGCCCTAAATAATGGTACATGATGGTGGATGAGGGACTTAAGATGAAACAAAATGTGTCTATGTCCAAGGGCAATGCTTTTATTGTAATGACTCACGTTTTCAGGCGCAACAACCTTGCCCAAAACACAGACTTCAGTAGAGCAACCAAAGGCAAACGTGCTGTGGTGAAGCAGGTGTATATCCGTGTGTGAAGCAGGTGTGTATCCGTGTGTGAAGCAGGTGTATATCCGTGTGTGAAGCAGGTGTATATCTGTGTGGGAAGCAGGTGTATATCTGGGAAGCAGGTGTATATCCGTGTGGGAAGCAGGTGTATATCCATGTGTGAAGTAGGTGTATATCCATGTGGGAAGCGTGTATATCCGTGTGGGAAGTAGGTGTATATCCGTGTGGGAAGCAGGTGTATATCCGTGTGGGAAGCAGGTGTATATCTGTGTGGGAAGTTGTTGCTCCCACCCACACTGCCACCCTGAGGTGCTCCCTGGAACACCAAGGCTCCCTGGAACCATCTGCATGTCACACTCAAACGCACACTGCCTGGTCTGAGTTCCTCTGACTGTCTTCCCAGTGTCACCTGGTTGGCCAGAGAGCTGGAAGGGGCAGTGAGACCCTGATGTCTCTGGGAGAAAGAGGCCCCAAGAAGCAGTGCTCACTCACCAGCTTTGAGGCTTTCCTCAAGGAAGTCCCCCTACACCCGGCTCCAGGATCCCACAAGCTGAGGCTCCATGCCTCAGGGACTGAAGAGCACGGGCCCCACACAGGTGACTCCAGGGGGTTGGGAGGCCTTGGTTGTGTGACCCCAGACAATGAACCGTGGCTAGGTTGGACCTTGATGCTCCTGGCCTGCTTATCTAGTAATACAAAGTGTTTCTAATTTAAATGATAATAACAAATTGGAAAAAAAATGCTTGCCTGCGTTCAGTGAACCATGACCATCATCCATGTTGCTCCTGGATCTGGGGTTGACGGAACATTATTAAGCCCTTATCTACGACGCCCACACTGAGCATGTTGCTGATGGCATTAGCAGAACAGGTGTGGTATTCTATACCTTGTGCTCTTCAGAACATATGCCCTCCTTGTCTTGTCAGAGCAATAACTGAGAAAATGTTCTCTTAAAAGGAGAGAGCAGTTGCAAAGAAGTTCACATTCTTTCTTAAGGTAAGTTAAGAGAACACATGTTTTCAGATGGAAAATTGTGTCTCCTTTTTACTCTTTTCTGTCCAGAGTCAGGGATGTGGAGTAAATCCATCACCAGGAGAACAACTTTCTCTTCTAGAATTGCTGATGAATCATTTGGTAAAGCCGGGGCCACCAGCAGAGTGGCCTTCTGGCAGATGGCTGGGGCTTGGGAAATGCAAATCTTCTCTCGGCTCAGCTGTGTGGTTCTTTTTTCTTCAAGAAGCCAAAGTATTGGGTGTACCCCACGAAGTCAGAACTGGGCACAGACAGGAAAGACTGGCTGTCAGCACCTTGCTGGCCACGGTCGTGGACCCCAGGGTCAGCCGACAAAGCAGTCACTCCAAGCATGGCTGCAGGAGCGCCAGAAGGTGCTGGGTGCTAACGTTTAGGAGGCAGCAGGGACAGTGGAGGGGTGCAGAGGAGGCCCCACATGAGGGACAGAATGAGGGCCTGCTGGCTGCCTGCACTGCGTGGTGCTCCTGCTATGGCAGCAGAAGGCCAGGCCCCTGGCAGGACTGCTGCTGTGTAGATCCTGATGCCACTAATGATTCGTCGTGCATCTGGGTCTCTTTGACTCTGGGTGCTTCTTAGGGCTGAGATAAGGATGAGGGGAGAGAATAAATGTGAAATGCCCAGGCTTACTCTCAGCACCGGGTGGTCGGTGCAGCCCACGAGCCAGGAGGCAAGCCTCTGCAGGAGTCCAAGACATCCAAACTGAAGCACCATTTTCTGACATCTTGCATTTAAACCTAACGTTTTGCATGAATTTCTTTTCCACCACAAGCTTGTATGAATAAAAACAGACGACTTCCCCTCATAGTTAAGCAGAACTGACATATCCTGGTGGTTCCTGGCCCATGGTGCACACTGAGGAGGAAAAACAATAACGTTACCATGAAAGGTGATAATTGGTCCTCTTAGAAAGCTGTGGAATTGGGTACTGGAAGATATGTTTGCCTCAGCTACAGATGGGTGCGACACATCAAGGGAGCCCTCCTGGCCCGTCCTGCCCTGTACCGAGTTTCACCTGATACTCACCCTCCCACGTCTTCTGCTTCAGGAAAACCCGCCACGCCTCTGTCTGGGAAGGTGGCCTGTTATTCCAGCCTCTTATCCTTTCCTCTTGCCACTCAATGTCCCCGCCCACTCCCACCTGGACATTTACAGGACTCCAGCACCGCCTGCTCCAAGAAGCTTCCTGGACTCTATCAGCCCACACTGGGTTTGTTAACATTGATTATCTGAAGAATTTGGGGTATCACCTTATGACATGCTGTGCTATATTCCGTCACCATCTTGCCCAGGACTCACAGCAGCAGGTGACAGTCCAGATTCAAATCTGGGTCTGCCTGGCTGACAACCCGTGGCTTCTCTGCAGACTTAGCCCCAGCTGCAGCCCCCCGTCTGCGCCATCTGTTTCATCATCTCCTCACCCTGTCTCTGGGTGCTCCTGATACTGTTCTGTTTGTGAGGTTGGACCCTGAGAAGGTACCCAGAAAGCCTTAAGCATTCATGGAAATGAGCCCACAGACTGTGTGATCCAGCAGACAAGCTGATCGAGCAGCAGAGTGGTCCACAAGAGCAGCTGTGGCACAGCCAGGCTTTAATCTCCCTCTGCTTGGGCTCATGCTCCGCTGAACCACGGAAGTCTTGTGATAGAGTAAGGACCAGGTGGTGTGGGAGGCAAGGAGGATGGGTACACATGTTGTCATTAGTCAGCCTTGTCTTAGCCACCAAATTGGGGCAGGGCCTCCTTCATGGGAGGGTCTAATGATTTTCCCCAGAATGTGAGTGCTCAGAAGAGAAAGACTGTTCTATTGTACTCATGCCCATGTCCAGCACGGTGCCTGGAGCACAGTGAATGCTCACTCCCAGTGTGGGGATGAACGGCTGATGGGCTGGAGAAGGAGAGGGAGCCTGAGGTTCTCTTCCATCCTAGCTGGGAATCCTGAGGCTGCTAGGCCCACTTCAGCATCTATAAAACAGGGCATGTTGCTGTTCTTCAGGCTGCTAGGAGGAATCGTGATTTCAGATAAGAGAGGCACCACCTGGCCCTGGACAGCAGGTCCTTCAGTTTTGTCTCAAGGTGGCTGAGGATGCCTGGGGGTGTCCCAGGAGTGATGCTGAGGCCAGGTCTGGGGTATGGAGAAAGTTGGGCAGTGGTGATATGCATGCCCTGGGTGTGCCTGTATTTGCAAGAACTCAGAAGAATAATATTTTGTAGTTCGTCTCATGGAAAGAGTGAGGGGAGCCCCATCATGCCCTGTGAGGTTGCTCTGCACCTGGCTCTCCTGTTCTGTGGCCCTGCCTTCCACGATGTCAGAGTAAATCATCTAGTTAACTGGCTATAACATGGGGCACCAGGAGGGAAACCAGGTGGGGAGATTGGCAATGAGACAGAAATGACTCGTTTTGCCACTGGTTATGCTGGCATTTTGTAGACAGAGCCCTGGGCTCACTCACTGCATCACCTCCCACGTCAGGCCATTAGGAAGGGAATTTTTTGTGTAGAGTATAAAATATTGATTGTCCATCCTCCTTAACATTTTAATTGCATTTCAGAGAACACTGAGCTGCAGTCAATGTGGGGCAGCCTGGTTTCCCTTCGCCCTCAGGGGAACAGATAATCTGGAGAAGCAAGAATGCAGAAAGCAGGCTTATAAATAAACCAAAAGAATTAGAGTGAGGACAGCTCTACCCAGCCTGGTTGGCAGCTGGCCACACTGCAAACCTTCTTATGGGAAAGCTGTTTTTTGGGGTGCAAGAGAAAAATACTAAAATCAGCTTTCTGGTGTGGAAACTCAGGCAAGTGCAGGCACATACACTCACTGTGGCCGTTCCCAGAAGTGCTTAAGCTGCCACATGCTATCTAGCTGTGTCCCACTGAGCTGCCTGAGCACAGGGACCACGTTCCATCGCACAGATCGTGCAGATGGCAGCAGGTGTCAGGAGCCCAAGTGGCAGAAGGTAGAGGTGAGAGAGCCCTGAGGAGCTGGCCCTTCAGGGCTCGTGGGGAGCCATAGACAGTTTCTGTTCCATGGGGAATGTGTGTGCTGGTGACTGCAGAGAGGCAGGAGACCCTCCCAGCCTTTCCTTCAATGCACCCCATCAGTGCTGTCCTTGGAGTTCTGAGGCCCTGGCTGAAAGAAGACGCATCGATCCAGTTTTAAACCATAGCTAAATAAGCCTGGGGTTGTAAATTAAATATAACCAAGCAAAGTGACTCCAGAAACTGCCCCAAGCTTGGTTGTGTTTAGAAAGCTTCCCAGCTCTCTCCAGGCCCTGCGGTCTCTCCAGGTTCTGACTGAGGGCAGGAGTCGCTGGCTCCATTTACTTGGTGCCTGTCACTTTCTGCTTTGCGATTTATTTTGTGCTGGCATCTTCTATAGCTGTTTAACTTTTCATGAGTGTGCATATCTCATCTTTCTGCCTATATTGCAAAATGCCTCAGGGGTTGTGACTGCACCATATGCTTCAGAATCAGCATTTGATCTCCGTTTTGAAAGGTCCTCTTCTCCCAGGGCCTCACTTTGAGGGCAAAGGACCCTGGCCTGAGAGTTCGAATGTCTCCTGGGCTAAAGGAGGTGTGGGGCAGGGCTGGGCTGGAACTCAGCTCTCCTGAGACTTAGGCTCCCCAGCACTGTTGCAAAGACTGAATTCCTGCTTTCCATAGTAGGTGAGAGGAGTATGCCCCTCAAAGTTAACACGCACAGTGGGTCATCTTTCCTTCCTTTATTAAACAAAATCATTTTTATTGATAATCATGCAATAACCAGTAATGGTTTCTTGAGTCATTCTTTAGTTTAAGACCATAAATTATTAAAAAAGAAAAACTTTCCATTTCAAATATATCATTAAATTCAATAAATTATTTCATGTGTGAAATAAAGTTTGCACTTATCAAACAAAAGATATCTTGTGATATCTGCTGCTTTGCCATGTTGGATTTTCAACATAAAGGGAAAGTCCACGTGGTCACCTGCAGCCGTAGTGTTGGGATAGCTCTGGGCACGTGTGATTCCCTTTATAACCACTGGAAGACCATTGCTTCTTTTGAGTGTACTGTTAGAATATAAGAACATGAAGTACCACAGGGCTGGGGTCACAAGCTGCACCTAAGCAGGATTTGAATTAAAAAAAAAAAAGAAAAGGTGAAAAGCTGAATTGCTGTGAGTTATGTGGCATTCTGGATATTAGACATTTGTCAGATGGATAGATTCCAAAAATTTTCTCCCGTTCTGTAGGTTGCCTGTTCACTCTGATGACAGTTTCTTTTGCAGTGCAGAAGCTCTTTAGTTTATTTAATTAGATCCCATTTTTCAATTTTAGCTTTTGTTGCCATTGCTTTTGGCGTTTTCGTCATGACGTCTTTGCCCATGCCTATGTCCTGAATGGCCTATGTCCTGAATATGAAAAGAAGCTCAGTTATCCCTGATGATTAGAGAAATGCAAATCAAAACCACCATGAGATACCATCTCATGCCAGTCAGAATGGCGATTATTAAAAAGTCAAGAAACAATAGATGCTGGTGAGGCTGTGAAGAAACAGAAACGCTTTTACACTGTTAGTGGGAATGTAAATTAGTTCAACCATTGAGGAAGACAGTATGGTGATTCCTCAAGGATCTAGAACCAGAAATACCATTTGACCCAGCAATCCCATTACTGGTTATATACCCAAAGGAATATAAATCATGCTACTATAAAGACACATGTACACATATGTTTATTGCAGTACTATTCACAATAACAAAGTCATGGAACCAACTCAAATGGCCATCAATGGTAGACTGGATAAAGAAAATTTGCAGAACATGCACTTTGGTTACATGGGTATACATGTGCCATGCAAACCACCAAGGCACATGTATCCCTATGTAACATGTCCCATGCACACCATGGGACACTATGCAGCCATGGCCAGGCGTGGTGGCTCACACCTGTAATCCCAGCACTTTGGGAGGCGGAGGCAGGAGAATCATTTGAGGTCAGGAGTTTCAGACCAGCCTGGCCAAAATGGCAAAACCTTGTCTGTACTAAAAATAAAAATAAATTAACCAAGCGTGGTGGTGGGCACCTGTAATCCCAGCTACTGGGGAGGTTGAGGGAGGAGAATCACTTGAACCCGGGAGGTGGAGGTTTCCATGAGCCGAGATTGCACCATTCCATTCTAGCCCGGGCTACAGAGTGAGACTCCACCTCAAAATAAAAGGAAAAAAAAAAAAAACAAAAAACAAACAAAAAACAGAATACTATGCTGCTGTAAAAAGGAATGAGATCATGTCCTTTGCAGGGACATGGATGAAGTTAGAAACCGTCATCCTCAGCAAACTAACACAGGAACAGAAAACCAAACACCGCATGTTCTCACTCGTAAGTGGGAGCTGAACAGCGAGAACGCATGTACACAGGGAGGGGAACGTCACACACTGGGGCCTGTGGAGGGGTGGGAGGCAACGGGAGGGAACTTAGAGGATGGGTCAGTAGGTGCAGCAAACCACCACAGCACACGTACACCTATGTAACAAACCTGCACGTTCTGCACATGTGTCCCAGAACTTAAAGTAAAATTAAAAACAAAAAGGATACGTGGTGAAGATGTGCTAATTTGAGACCTACATTTATATTATTAAAACTCAAGAGTAACCATGGTAATTGTTCAGAACTCAGACCAACACAAGATGTTTGCAGAGAGAAGCATGTTATTGCCAACATTCTTTAGAATGATGGTAATAAAAACTTGGTGATACTCAACTTTTAGTAAGTTTTCATACTGTTTTAAAATCCCCTCCAGGCAATGCACCCCCTATTGCCGGCCCCTGAGTGGGCTGTTTCCACCACTGCAGCCTCAGCATAGCTCTGTTGCTGTGGATGGTTTGTGATAATCGTATTTTGCCTGAGACGTGGGAATCTAGACACCCTCCTAGTCTAGCTGTGTGCATCAGAAGGTCCTTCGTGGGTGACAATAATGATCAGCAAAGGAGCACTTGCTGTTTAGCTTTGGCCCTAATACCCTGAGTGGAATCTCAGAGAGCATGGCTGATCCACATGGAGGCTTCCTGTAGGGACCAGAGGGGCTACAGGACCTAGAACGAAGCCAGATGAACGAACCACTCTTCCAATGAGGCTCACATCTGTGACTTTCAATTCTGTTGCCAAGGAACATGCTGGCATTGGTAAGCAGGTCAGCCTGTAGGGGAGGGAGAATCACTGAGAGGGAGACGTGCCCACCCACATCTGGAGCTTCTCCCATTCCCTGTTCCCCGTCTTAGGATTCACGGGTCAATGTAGCACACCAGGACCACCAGACCCTGCCACTGACATTGAAGAAGAAGTTCAAATAGAGAATAGAGAGAGGAAGAGTTTAGGCAAATGACAAAGCCTGCATTTTCAAAGTCATCAACAACATTACATTTGGGGACAAATAAATTAATCCATATTTATAATTTCAGATGATTTTAACAAGCCTGAGGCAGAATAATGCATACAGGGGCCCCCATGCCAAGTGAGCCCCACCAGCCTGGGAGAGGCATTGGCTTAGAATGAGTCTTGGATGACACCAGTGGTCTCCTAGGTGTCACCCATCTTGCAATTATGGAGGTAGTATCTTTTTTGGCAAATAAATGAGAGTGGAGATCACAGGAGCTACTCTTTTCACACAGAGAACAGATCTTGATTTATTTTTGTCATGCTGTAGGATATTGTTGGTTCTAAATGAACTGGCTCTTACTCTTTAATTCTCTCTCAAGATCATGTATAACAATTCTTTTTGATTCCTTGGTTGATTGCAAAAGTTCTTATTTTTTTAATGATCTCTTTAAAATCCCCGAGAGTTGCCTGTGGCCAAGGTGATTTGAATACTCACTTTAAGAGGACTTGCTTTGACACCTTCCACGAAGTATCATTGCAAGATCTCTCCACTGAATCTGCAGAATACTGGGGGAGCTTTACGCAATTTAACAAGGAAACCTGCAGAAGCTGCTCTTGGCTCTTTCTGTCCCATGTTATTTATTTATTTATTTATTTTGAGATGGAGTCTCGCTCTGTCGCCCAGGCTGGAGTGCAGCGGCACGATCTCGGCTCACTGCAAGCTCCGCCTCCCGGGTTCCTGCCATTCTCCTGCCTCAGCCTCCCAAGTAGCTGGGACTACAGGCGCCTGCCACTGTGCCCGGCTAATTTTTTGTATTTTTAGTAGAGACAGGGTTTCACCTTGTTATTTTTGCCATTTCTGAGTACATAGAGTTCAACAAATGTTTCACTACTGTTTGAGGCTTCTTTCCTCAGCACTTAAACATGCAACTTAGTAAGATGCTTTTGCCGAAAGCCTCTTGTAACCTCAAGCTTCTGTGTCCTTGAGCTATTACTGACAAATGTCCGACGTGTGACAGAGCGCGTGGTCATGTCTGGTTGTGCTGTTCTGGTGGAAATAGTGCAGTAGCTTCCATGGTATAATACTGAGGCTTGAAAATAACAGCTCAGGGCATGGAGCCTTCACTAAGTTCCATCCACCATCCTCTTACAAGAGGTTTGACAATGAGCAAGGCATTGATGGCTTTATTTCTCCAAGGGGCAGAAGAACTGGAAGAGACGGCACTCACGGCACGGACTCTTAGCAGCCACGTCCATGTTACCAGAGCTGCCACGCTAGCCTGTTATCACTTACACACGTGTCAGGACACAGCATCCTACGTGGTGGTACTAACTCTGCTCTGAACACAGGACTCTAGTGAGCCTCTCACTGCTGCTCAGCTGGGCCCCACATAGGAGCAGCCCATGGTGCCCCGAGAAGATATCACTCACCAGAGATGGTCACTCTGTATTCGAAAATCCAAAGCACCAGCGAACCTCGCATGGCCTGAATGTGAGGGAGACCCAGCATGCACTGGTGACGCACGCATCGGTAAGTGTCACACTGGCCAGTTAGGCTGGGATGAGCAGGCATTTTTGCTTTCAGCTGTGCTGTCCTGGGTGCACGTGCGTTTGCCACATTTAGCACCTAAACCATGCAAGCACACTCATGGCCCCAGGAAGGATGGCTTTCATTATGGGGGCGATTGTCTCAGAGTGAGGACCAGGGGCTGGGATCAGGCCCACCAACCCAGGAGTTTGCAGCATGAAAGTAAATGCAGACTCCAGCAAAACCTCCTCCCTCCATCAGAGCCAGTGACAGACAGTGCTGGCCCTCTCTTGCATATGTCCCACGGGCATAGGGTGCTGGAGGACAGTAGCTTCCCTCTGGGGCTGGTGGCCAGCATGAGTGATGTCACTGGCTGCTGGGTAGTGGGGTGACAGCATACATCAGCCTCTAAGCGGTGAGGACAAGTGTGGGCCGAGGACCTGGGGCAAGCAGGAAGAGCACTCATCTGGGGCAGAAGTAGAGGCCAGCCAAGTCCTGGGAGGCCAGTGTGCATGGGCCTGTGGCACCGCCTGGGAGACCAGTGTGCATGGGCCTGTGGCACCGCAACACAGCGGTCAGCTCCGTGCCAGGGCCACCCTGTGAAGAGAAGGGGCTGGAGAGCAGCCCCTCTGCCCAGCTTGCCCTCCTGATTCCTGGATGGTCTCTCGAGAAGCTGAATCTTGGGTCTTGGCGCCATGGCAGGTGCTATCAGATGACTCTGATCTCCTTCCTCTCAGCTCTGTTCTCTGTGTGTGGAGTGGTTCAGTGCCATTTCCCTGCCTGTGACAGCAGAGATTAGAACTCCCCTGGTGCCAGAGCTGCCCACAGTGCACCTGGCTCACCCCTCAGGTTCCGCTCAGCCAGCACGCTCCCCTGCTGCACATCAGGGGTTCCTAGCGAGTGCCAGGCTCCTTTTTGCTCTCGCAGGACCACAGAAGGCCTCCCCCTGCCGATCGGATCCTGCGTCCCCACTCCCGGGCCAACTGCCATTCGTGGAAACCCAGCTTAGTCCTCAGGCCCTGAGGACGCTCCCTTGACTTACTTCTCAGGCACTCTGTGTGAATGTGGACTTTGACCACAGATCCTGGTTCTGTTTCCATTCACGCCACCGCTCACAGCCTGCGGGACTCCTCAGGGGAAGGCCGAGGTGTGATTTGTCCATTCTCTCTAACCTTTAGCATCTTCCATTGATATTAAATGCTCTGTTTGTGTTTGTGATGGAATTTGAAGATTTTCTTTTTCTTTTGACAATTTGTTTTTCCTTTGTAGATTGTGAAGTCACTAGAGAGGCATGCAAAAGCCTTTTATCGATCGTAGTTCTAAAGACCAAGCAGGAAAGAGTGAAGTACGCCCATTGAGGCCAGTTATAAAACCCAGAAGCAAACTGGAGCATCCTTCCTGGAGCTGTCAAATCCCTACTCGCCTTAGGGCTGAGTATGGGGGACTCCTCTGCAGGTATCAGGAGGTATGCGTGGGGCAGCTGGTGCCTCTATCCTGTGCTCCGTGTGCTGCTGGGCTGGCCTTGGGGTGCAGTAAACTCTCCAGGGGCCTATTAATCAAACCCTGGGAGACAGCTTCTCCAGTTCTGAGGGATTAAGCAAGAGGATAGGGCAGCTCTATTTAAAAAAAAAAAAAAAAGTATTAACTGTGTTCCTAAGCCTGCCTTGTAGTCAGGTTCAGGCATGGAGGGCATCTGAGGCTTGCACTGTAATTTATTGCTACTTGCCATAATCCTGGAATCCCATTCCACTCCGGCCCAGGCCTGGAAGGCAGAACCTTTCCTCAGCCAGGAGCATGAGGCCTGGTTGTTGTGGAGCTGTCTGCCCTCCCCTTTGGCATGGGCTGGAAAGCTGCCTGCACTCCACTTTTGATGGCAAAAGTGTTGAAGGAAGGAGGAGACTACTTGCCAGTCATTTCATCTTTGGCACCAGTTACCTAATGACAGAACTCAATGCGCTCCCCTGGTGGGAGGTGTGTTTTCATCTCATTTGTCGCATCCATTAGACAAAAGACAGAGAATGTGTCTCACACATCACTTCATTCCCTTCCATGAGCACAGGGTAAGTGACTAAGAAATGGTAACTATATGGATAAATGAACTTAGATCAACCTCAACTATTTTTCTGGGACTCAGTACTGAGATGGTGAACTTTCATAAGATACATAAGTTCAAAGTGCCTCACAAACGCCGTCTGCACCATGACTAAAGGAGGAGGTATTATCCCATTTCACAGGCGCAGGTGGTACAAGCATGGGACCATGCAGTGGAGTGGTGCTTTGGGTTCAAGCCAGGTCTGCCTGTGAGTGCATTTTTCTCCTCAAAGACCTGCTTATCCTCTCATGTCCAGAGAAGAGAGTCTGCTTTGAGTGCACACGAGCACGACTCATAGCCCCGAGGCTGCACATCGCAGTGCCTGGCAGTGTGCGGGTCCTGCTAGGTGGTGAGATCTTTGAAGACATACAGGCTCCTGCAGCTCTTAGATGCTCCTGAGTCTACTCTGATTGGGTGGAGCAGGTAGGCAAGAAGGGCTCCTGGAGTTCCAGAAGGAAGCAATTGTGATGTCTGATGCCCAGAACCATGGTCAGAAAGGGGCACCGAACGACGAGGCAGGGGAGGAGCCTTGGTGGACAGAGACGTGGGTGTCTGAGATGGTCACCAGGAATGTTCCTGTCTAGTTTCCAAGAACATGAACCCAGCAGGGAGAGGAAGGAGACTGAGCATCTCCTGCAGCCCTGCAGCCAGCATCACTCAGGGATGAACTCGGGTGCAGTTTGAAGAAAAGCCACACCATCAGCTGGCCCTCCCCAGGGAGTGTTGCAAGTCCTGGGCTTGCAGTGGTGGCCTGAACTCAGGAAAGCTTCACGGGAAGCTGTGGGGAAGGAGTCATGTTGGAACTAATCATAAAAATGATTATGGAATTTGAGACATAATCCCATGTAGCAAAAGGTTTCAATGGGCAAGTTGGAACTAGAGAAGTATTATTCTTGGTCTCTTACTGTTAATCACAACGTGATCTGTTTGCTCAATATAAGTACAGAGTATTTCTCCTATTTGTATAGTCGCATTCTAGGCAAAAAAAAAAAAAAAAAAAAAAAAAAAAAAAGGAAAGAAAAGAAAAGAAAAGTCATTAATGAAATGTTCTGTGAATACAAGGCATTTTGTGGTGTTCTTGCCAGTGGTCCCCCAATCCTTGTTGATCAGTATTACTACCGTTTGACAGTCCAGAAATACAAGCCTTAACATGGTTGAGTATCTTGCCCAGTTATCACAGTAGACAGTAGTTAGAGTATAGTTACAAGCAAGTCTTTCTAAAACTTTAGCTCTAAATCTGTTTACAATTTAAGAAAGAAGAAGGTTGGGTGCAGTGGCTAATGCTTATAATCCCAGCACTTTGGGAGGCTGAGGTGGGTGGATCATGAAGTCAACAGATCAAGACCAGCCTGGCCAACACGGTGAAACCCCGTCTCTGCTAAAAATACAAAAATTAGCCAGGCGTGGTGGTGTGCACCTGTAATCCCTTACTTGGGAGGCTGAGGCAGGAGAATCGCTTGAACCCGGGAGGCGGAGGTTGCAGTGAGCTGAGATCGTGCTGTTGCATTCCAGCCTGGTGACAGAGTGAGACTCCATCAAAAAAGAAAGGAGGAAGGAAGGAAGGAAGGAAGGAAGGAAGGAAGGAAGGAAGGAAGGAAGGAAGGAGAAAAGAAAGAAGAAAGAAGAAAAGAAAGAAGAAAGAAGAAGGAAGAGAGAGAGAGAAAGAAAGAGAAAGAAAGAAAGAGAAGAAAGAAGAAAAGAAAGAAGAAAGAAGAAGGAAGAAGGAAGAGAGAAAGAGAGGAAGAAAGAGAAAGGAAAGGAAAGAAAGAAAGAAAGAAAGAGAAAGAAAGAAAGAAAGAAAAGAAAGAAGAAAGAAAGAAAGAAAGAAAGAAAGAAAGAAAGAAAGAAAGAAAGAAAGAAAGAAAGAAAGAAAGAGAAGGAAAAAAGAAAGAGAACACAAAACCTTCAATGGGCTTACATTCTGACTGAGGGATGAAAATGAGTGCCTAAGACGTGATGGCACCATAAGAAGAATAAGATGCCGAAGAGCTGGCAAGTTACCCAGCGATGAGTTTGAGGGCAGTGTGACTCTCCGCGGGATGTGGGCAACCAGTACGGTGAGGGGAGGGCAGAGCATCCACACATCTGCCTAAAGAGCAGCTTGTCTGCCTTCAGATACCTCACAGGGACAGATCAGAAACAGCTCTCTGAAGCCTGTCCCCTGTCAACGGTGGGCTGGGCCAAGGCAGGGCTACCTGGGAGGTGTGCTGAGGCCTGGGGTAGGCCGTGGGGCCAGGGTGTATGGATCTGAGGCTGTAACAAATGGAGGTAGTAGGTAGACCTAGAAATCACATGGGCCAGAGAGGCTCCCAGAAAGTCACGATAGCATGTCTATCTGTGGAAGGACTTTACAAAGAGAAGCCCAGATGGGAGGCAAGGAGTGGATAAAGGCATCAGAGGGAGGCCTGGGAAAGTCCTGGAGAATTGTTGAGAATATTTACAGATGGGGCAGAGAGGCAGTGAGCAGGCTTGCTCGGGAAGGACTCACGAGTGTGGAAGCTTTGACCGTTTAGGACTTGGCAGACCAAGCAGGCATGAGCTTAGGTCATATGCAAAACAGTGGGGACGCTGGCAGCTTTAGAGCAAGCCCTGTGCAGCACCTCAGGGGCTTCAGCCTCCGGAGAGATGAGCTTCCTGGGGTAGCGTGCTGGAATTCCATAGGTGCCACCTAACACAGCATGGCACCAGGGAAAGCAACCTCTGCACAGAAACCGCCCCGGCAAAAATGCCCGCAAGCCAGGCCTCATTTGCATTCTTCTTAAACAGCAACACTGGGAGGCCAAGGTGGGTGGATCACCTAAGGTCAGAAGTTTGAGACCAGCCTGACCAACATGGTAAAACCCCATCTCTATTAAAAATACAAAATTAGCAGGGCATGGTGGTGTGTTCTTGTAATCCCAGTTATTCAGGAGGCTGAGGCAGGAGAAGCACTTGAACCTGCGAGGCAGAGGTCGCAGTGAGCTGAGATGGCGCCATTGCACTCCGGCCTGGGCAACAAGGGCGATCTCAAAACAAAACAAAACAAAAAACAGTGGTGTGTTTTGCTGTTGTTTTGTTTTACTATTATCTCTATGTAAGAGGTTATCTTACACAGTTATCTCTATGGTAATATTGAAAGAAATTACCATCTAAGGTCCTCCAGGATCAAGACAGTATTCTAAGTGAGAATATGTAAGCACTTTCTTCTACCAATTCCTCCAGTTATTTCCCGCTGAAATAACTCAACTAGTGGAAAAGGCAAAATTATATCTCACAGTGAGTAACCATAAAAAATTGAACACTGACCTACGAAGTATCTGACAGATTTCATCTCAACTCTCAGTATGAATGAATCAGGTATCTCTATGTGAATGTTTGCAAAGAACAAGATCACAGAATGGAAAGGCTGCAAAGCCCGAAGAGCAGTACCAGTGTGAACACTTCTTTTTAAATGTCAGACCGGTAATGTACCGACACTGGAACAAGGTCTGAGAGAGGCACATCTCACGCTTGAGTGTGAACACCCAATCATCACATTCATAAACCACAAAAACATCCAGCATGACATTTTTTTTTTTTTGGAGATGAAGTTTCACTCTTGTGCCCAGGCTGGAGTGCAATGGCACGATCTTGCCTCCCTGCAATCTCCACCTCCGGGGTCCAAGTGATTCTCCTGCCTCAGCCTCCCAAGTAGTTGGAATTACAGACATGCACCAGCACGCCCGGCTGATTTTTGTATTATTAGTGGAGACAGCGTTTTGCCATGTTGGCTAGGCTGGGCTTGAACTCCTGACCTCAGGTGATCCACCCTTCTTGGCCTCCCAAGGTGTTGGGGTTAGAGGCATGAGCCACCAGGCACACCCCAGTGTGAACATTTAAAGCAAACAGATTCCTGTCATTAAACAAAGATACCATGGGGAGGAGAAAAGAAGAGTTAAGAGAGAGAAAAAATGACTTCATCAATAATAACCACAACCCAAAAGCATGTGTTTTGAGAGAGGAAAAGGTGGTGGGACATGGTAGAACAGCCGCGGGCTGCTACAGAAAGCAGTCATCTCAAGAAGGGGTAAGTGGACAAAAGGCGTGATGACTGAAGTAAATGGCACACTGGAGAGTGAAAAAAACAAATTATTGAATTAGTTCAAGGGAATCTCTTGAAGCTCAGATGAAAGTGATAAACAGAGGAAAAATATGAATGACACGGAGACTTCCAAGAGTCCTAATACATGGCTATTAGAAATTCCACAGGAACAGAACTGAACAGATGGAGGAAGGCTAGAAATAACTGTTTCTCTGAACTAACGGCCTGAGTTTTCTGACTGAATGAGCTCACTAAATGTTGATTAAGGTAATTGAAGAAAATACTGAAAACGGGGCAGCACCTGCTGACATTTCTCAGTTTCATCTACACAGAAAAATGTTTTTTAACCAGCCAAAGAAGAGACAAAACTGTTTTTTTTTTTAAACTAACAGAGAAAATGACTTTCTCAACTAAAATACAGAAAATTAGAAAACATGGAGTAATATTTACAGAGTTTGAAAATTATTAAGGCTCTAGAATAACTTAGTCTTCATTACAGGTAAAGAAACAAGATATTTCTGATGCAAAGTCTCAGAAAAAAGCTTCCTAGCACTTGTCTGTCCTCTCTGGGCTGGGGTCAAAAATGCTCTAGAAAAGCCTGCCTCAAATGGAAACTGATACAGAATAGCTCAAGGCAGTAAAAGCTGTGGTATGGAATACAGTTCACCATAATAGGGCATTCCTGCTACTGGGTAATAGAGGAGAATTTTAAATTATATAGGAATGAATATTTTTATTTTATAGCAATGTATTTTTCCATGAATTCAAAAAGCTGGTCAGGAGCGGTGGCACACACCTGTAATCTCAGCACTTTGGGAGGCCAAGGCAGATGGATCACTTGAGGTCAGGAGTTCGAGACCAGCCTGGCCAATATGGTGAAACCCCATCTCTATTAAAAATACATTTTTTAAAAAAATTAGCTGGGTGCAGTGGTGGGCACTTGTAATCCTAGCTACTTGGGAGGCTGAGGCAGGAGAAGCACTTGAACACAGGAGGCGGAGGTTGCAGTGAGCCAAGATTACGCCACTGCACTCCAGCCTGGGCAACAGAGGGAGACTCTGTCTCAAAAAAAAAAAAAAAGTTGTAAGGAATGATATTGCACAAGGACACGTTTATGTGGAAAATTGAAGTGTGAAAGTCACGATCATTAATTAGGAATCTTAGGAATGCTCCTAAGATTCAGAGTCGTTGAAATGACAGATAATCATGACAAAAGACATCATGTATACCAGTGAGTTGATAATTTAGAACTAAACTGACGTAGTAATACAACAGAATCTGGTAAGCCAATGGAATTTGGGGAACAAAAGACTCTATTAGGAATGAGTCTATGTAAAGTAGCCACTTCCGATGTTTACTTAGGATAAAGTGTGCTAATATTTTTAATGTCATTTAAAACCAAACATCTTCAATTCCTTTAACTAAAGTGCTGTTGATTGTTTATTGCATTGCTGATAAAATTAAAATGGCTTTTCATTAACAACAAATACATGTTAAGTAAGAAGAAAGAACATGTTAACCACCAAGGTTTACATCAACAGTGGCAAGCCATGTTGATAGTATGTTCCCTTGATAGGACCTGATGAAGATGTCACTTTACCTCTGTGGTCTTTCTCCCCAAAACCCATAACCAAAATATAGTCATGAGAAACACACTTGACAAAATCAAATTAAGGAACATTCTAACAAACACTTAACCAGTACCCCTCCTACTTGTCAAGGCCGCGAAAAGACAAGAAAGGTCAGCAACTCTCGCTTACCAGGAGTGCCTATGGAGACTTGATGTCTAAAGGGAATGTTGTGCTCCTGATGAGAACTTAGCACAGACAGGGGGCATCAGGTTACAAGAGGATCTGAGTAAAAGGTGGGCTGTAGTTAATAATAATGTACCAATATTGGGCCATTAGCTTTAAGAAATGTCTCACACTAAGGTAGGATGTTAATAAAATGGGACACTAAACGTGGAATATATATACACACACACACACACACATATATACACATATATGCACATATATACACACATATATATACATATATACACATATATATACACACACCTAGATATATATCTAGATACGTGTATATGTACATATATACATATATATATAGAGAGAGAAAGAGAAACAGAGAAAGAACTCTGTACTACATTTACCATTTTTTTCTGGAAACTTAAAATTATTCTAAAATAAACACTTTATTAGAAATAAGCACTCAACTATTAATAAAAGTACATACACAAAACAAACAGAACATAATGAATTGCAGGTGCTACGAAGCAAAGTAAGGCCAGAGCAAGTGAGAAGGAAGGCATGCTATTTTAGAGAGGTGGTCGGGGAGGCCTCTGCTCTGGTGACATGTGAGTAGAGATTGGATGAACAGGAAGCAAGCCCTACGTCCACTGAAGGGAAAGCACTCAGAAAGAGGAAACAGTAAGTGCAAAGACACTGAGACAGAAATGTGCTTGGCAAGCTTGAAGAACAGCAAGACCAGCGTGGCTGGTAACTGATGAGAAGTAAGTGGGAAACGGATAAACGTGGGTTGTAAATCTCAGTGAGGTTTCAATGCCTCATCCTAAGTGAAATGAAGACCATTAATGTGATAGGCTTCAATTTTAAAAGACTTGTTTTGGCTTATTTGACAGAACAGGCTGTACTTGAGCAAGAGTGGGTTCACAGATACTAAGGAGAAGGCTATTTTATTTGTCAGGTTGAGAAAGGTGAGGGTGGTGTAGACCAGGGTGGTCATGGAGAAGCAGTCAGATTTCTGATATAGTGTAAGACCAGAATATTAGCTTAAACTGACTTATAGAGAAAAAGCAAAAGGTAGGCAGTAAAATTCTCCACCAGTGGCCTCAATGAGGAATAGTGAAAGGAGGGAGGTAGCAAGTACAGGAAAGGAGACAGGAGAGAGCATGGATAGAACTTACTTCCAAGGGCCTAGGAAGTCTCAGAAAGGATGGAGACACAGTGCTCTGAAGAAAACAATTGTGGAACAAGGTTACCAACTGCACCTTTATGCTGTGTGGATGTTGTATGAGCTGTAGGAGAGAACAACCCCAGCATTTCTTAGGGCAATAGAGAATACATGTGTTCAGAGAAAAGCTCAGTTTTGTTTAGAACAAGTGAATGAAGGGAATTTTCAAATAAGAGATTTACCACATAGATTATTTTGCCGATGAGGGTTTGCAATCCATGGAGCAGAGTGGAAGGACTTGGGTGATGAAGACTTGTTGAGAGATTGAGTAGGATTAAGTAAAAGAGAAAACTCAGTGAGAGTCTGCATGAGGAGTGCCTCGGGCTTCTTGTTATGACAACCTAAAGAGGGGTATACAGCATGATGAAATTATTCCTAATGGTCTGCTAGGAGCAAGAGAAAAATCAGTTCCAATTATCTCTTTTCTGGGACTGGTCTCTTAGGCTCTTTATAGTGGTGAGGCACAATTGAATTATATGTCCTTCAGAATTAAATAGCATGCCTTGCAAGTTACCTGGAAACTTTTGACAGATACATGTCAAATTCCTCGAGTCCTACACAGTCATGTATAATAACAAAGAAATGTATAATAACATGTATTATACATTTGGTGGTCACACCAATCTGCTAGCTATGAAATTTCAGCTGCCTATTCCATGAGATCTGGCAACGGCTACTGACTGTAATGATAATGTAATTTTCATCTTTGTTCCTTTCTACATGTCTCTTTTTCCTTAATCTGATTTAAAAATGCCCTTGGTTTGCGGAAGTTTGCCTGACTTTTCCTTGTTCTTCCCAGAAGACAGAAGTCTTTCATGTTTACTCTTACATCAGAAAGAATGGATCCTTGGTTAGGTCCGAAGGACGGGAATTTTCTGTTCCTCCCCGCTGAATTTAAGGTTTTTATTTTGCAAGAGAAAAGGTAAGGGGAGCAGTCAGTGCTCCCTCCCCATCTCAGAGCAGCAGTCAGTGCCTTCCTGCCAGTCCACTAAGTGGGGCTCACTATGTCTGTTTCCCAGATCTCTGTGCTTTCTGTGCATCTGGTAGAGGTTCAATAAAAGAAGCTTGCCAGTGATTGAAAGCTTGCTTGCTGACTGTGATCTTGATCATTTCAAATGATCTGTATATGCATGGTTGATCTTCAAAAGATGTGTAAAGTTTGGGGGATGACTTTTCTTACCCATTTTGTGGTTGCCTACTTTTCCTACTTTGCCAAAAATGAAAGAATTCTGTCTATTCTCGGAGGGACTTTTTATTCTGTGGAATTTAGTTCACTTGGTTGTCTTCATCTTCAGCCCTCATACCAGTTTAACAAAAGTGATGATTGTGTAGATTATCCAGCTTTACCATGTTTTTAAGTGTAGGTGGTATTTTATTGCATTTATATATATATATATTTCTTTTTTTATTTTTTTTATTTTTTATTTTTTTTTGAGACAGAGTCTTGCTCTGTTGCCAGGCTGAGTGCAGTGGCATGATATTGGCTCACTGCAAACTCCGCCTCCCAGGTTTAAGGGATTCTCCTGCCTCAGCCTCTCAAGTAGCTGGGACTACAGGCACATACCACCACACCTGGTTAATTTTTGTGTTTTTAGTAGAGATGGGGTTTTACCATGTTGGCCAGGCTGGTCTTGATCTCTTGACCTTGTAATCTGCCCACCTTGGCCTCCCAAAGGGCTGGGATTATAGGCATGAGCCACAGTGCCTGGCCACAGTTTTATACATTTTAAGCAGAAGTAGAAACTTCTTAACTAAAATTTAGAGGATATCAAAAATACATGGAAAATACAAAGAGAGGCTGAAAACACAGGTCATGCAATGTGAAGGTATAAAGTGATTAAAGTCCATTAGGAGAGGCAAATAAGAATGGAGAAGACAAAAAATTTGAGGACTATAGCTAATAATATTTTCAAAACAAACAAAAGGTAACAAACCAAAAATTCAAAGTGCATACACTCTAAGCAGAATAAAAGAAAAGAACATGAAGCTACTAGAAAGGAAAAGCTTAAAAGTTGTTAGAGGGGTGCATGTTGTCTTCAAAAAAGCAACAGTTAGACTGTCAGTTGACTTCTCAAATATAAAAGAATTAACAAGACAGTGGAATGACATCTTCAAAGTGTTTAAATAAAAGTTTTCCTAGAACGCAAGTGTTTAAAAGTTCTCTTTGAAGACTGAGGAAAATACCCTCAAAAACCAAGACGGGCTTACCTTCCAGTTGAGGTAAACTAAAGATAACAGCAGATTTTAAAACTATTTCCAAATTGACTTTTCAAACAAACATAATGATGTCAGTAAAAATAGTGGACTAAGACCTCCAAAACTTCACAATACATAAAAGAAACTTCTAAAATGGCAAAAATCATCCAAATTAACTTATGCAGAACTTCAGAAAATTGCCTGTGGCTTCCTGGGGACTGTTTATAAATTAAGAAAAATAGCTAAATCTTGATAAGAATAGTAAGCAAGCTTTGTGGCATTTAACTCTCCCTAGCTGCATCTCTTGCTCTCCATCTGAGATATACCATTGAAAAATAACAGCCCACATTGCTATGAAGGCTTCACAACACCTGAAGGAACAGTATTGTGTTGTAACTTCTTCAAAATGACATCCCTAAATAATTCTCATTATAATTCTCATTATGGCACCTGTCTGATGGTTTCCACAAAGACCTGACTTACAAAGGTAACTCAGAGCTCACCCAGTATAAACAGCCATCTCCTTGGTACACACTTTTGTTAAAGCAAGTTACAGGTAAGTGTTTTAAGTTGGTGGTTGCCAGAGGTGATGAATGAGAGTTGATGAAACCAATAAGCTAACTACAGTTCCTAAAATGAAAAAGCTGGAAGATGGACCATTCACAGGGGCATAGAAAAGCTCTGACATGTTGTACTCTTGAGACTCTATTAAGTCTCAGAAATGGCTAGGGCTGTGTTCAGGCTCAGGAAAGACCTGAGAATGCCCTAGACTCATGATTCTAGCTGACTCGGAGACTCTGCATGGGCAGGAAGTGAAGGCTAAGGAGGAGTTGTAAATTGCTTTGCTGAGTGTTAAGTATACACACTGAACCCCTAGGCAAAAATTTGGAGATTTATTGGTTTCATGCATTTAAGGAGACTTCTGTCTAATCATTAGCTGACCACTAAGCTAATCGAGTAAAGGTTTCAGTGACCACACTTTACAAAAAGTACAGACTTTAAAGAATTAGTTCAGAAAAATCACCAAGCAAACGAACAAACCACTACAACTACAATAAGCAACATCACAACAAACCCCATGGAGAGGGGGAGATCTTATTTCTCGAATTGCTGCATGAAACTTTCCAGGGTTCAACAGCAACAAAATATATGAGACATGCAAAGAAAAAGAAGGTGTAACCCAGAGCTAAGGAAAAAAGCAAGGAATAGAAATGGTCTCTGAGGAATCTGACACTGTTTTTCTTAGACAAAGACTTTAAATCAGCTATTTAAAATATGTTCAAAGAACTAAGTAAAACCATGTCTAAAAAACTATAGGAAAGTATGAGAGTTATGCCTTACCAAATAGGGAATATCAATAAAGAGATAGACATCATGCAATGTAGATTCTGGAAATGAAAGTGTAATAGCAGGCCTTCTTTATGAGAAATACTACAGGGAGTCTTTCAGGCTAAGATAAAAGATACAAGAGAGTATCTTAAATTCACATTAAGAAATAAAGGTGCCCATTAAAGATAACTACACAGATAAATATAAAAAGTAAGTATTGAGGGGGGCGGAGCAAGATGGCTGAATAGGAACAGCTCCAGTCTCCAACTCCCAGCACGAGCAACACAGAAGACCAGTGATTTCTGCATTTTCAACTGAGGTACTGGGGTCATCTCACTAGGGAGTGCCGGACAATCGGTGCTGGTCAGTTGCTGCAGCCCAACCAGCGAGAGCTGAAGCAGGGCGAGGCATCGCCTCACCTGG
>NW_016803399.1:641499-664971 GCF_001698545.2 Rhinopithecus bieti
AGTTATACATGATATAAATGATGAATTGATGGGTGCTGACGAGTTGATGGGTGCAGCACACCAACATGGCACAAGTATACATATGTAACAAACCTGCACGTTATGCACATGTACCCTAGAACTTAAAGTATAATTTAAAAAAATAAAAATAAAATAAAATAAAAAATAAAAAAATAAAAAAGTAAGTATTAATACAGTTTTAGATCAGATGATTTGAAAGATAATGACATAAAGTAATAATAATTGGTTTCTGTTGATGGGCCCACAATATATAAAATGTAATTTGTGACACTAACAGCATACAGAAAAGGAGCTATGTAGAAGCAAAGTTTTGTATACTACTGAAATTAAGTGGGAACTAATCTAAATTAGATTTTTATAAATTAATAATTAATTATACAAATGGCCAATGAACACATGAAAAGATTATCAACTTCATTAGTCATTACAGAAATGAAAATAAAAACCATAATGAGATTACACTTCATTACAGCTAGGATAGCTACACTTAGTTATAATATAGCTATTATATAGTTACTCTATAACTCTTTTCTTTAGGCTTATACTCAAGAGAACTTAAAAAGATGTCCAAATAAAAACGTGTACATGGTAGCATTATTTGTTATAGCCAAAAAGAAAATAGCCCAAATGTCCATCAACTGATGAATGACAAACAAAATGTGATATATCCATACAATGGAATATTATTCAGACATAGAACAATGGAGTACTGATGCATGTGACAACACAGATTAACTCTGAAAATGTTATAGTAACTTTAAAAAGCCAGCCACAGTGGCTACATAATGTATAATTTCATTTACCTGAAATTTCCATAGTAGGTAAGTTTGTAGAGACAGAATATGGATGAGTGGTGCCAAACCATCTGTAATGGCAGAACTCAGGCAGGTTTCATGGAGAATATACAACTGTGTGGAGATAAGATAATGATGTCTTCTTTTTCTTTTTTTTGAGACGGAGTCTTGCTCTGTCGCCGGGGCTGGAGTGCAGTGGCCGGATCTCAGCTCACTGCAAGCTCCGCCTCCTGGGTTTACGCCATTCTCCTGCCTCAGCCTCCCGAGTAGCTGGGACTACAGGCGCCCGCCACCTCGCCCGGCTACTTTTTTTGTTTTGTATTTTTTAGTAGAGACGGGGTTTCACTGTGTTAGCCAGGATGGTCTCGATCTCCTGACCTCATGATCCGCCCGTCTCGGCCTCCCAAAGTGCTGGGATTACAGGCATGAGCCACCGCACCCGGCCGATAATGATGTCTTTTGCTGCTGCAAAAAGACCCAGAAATCACTATCAAATGTCCCCACAGGAAGGAGAGGAGCCCATTCTGAGTAGGTACTGATCTAAGAGCAACCAACATAAACTTTAATTTATAAGTAAGCTTTTTTATAAAGGCCATCCTAACTCCCAGAAACTTCAAAATTGCTTTCTAAGAATTCAAAACTCCTTGGTAAGAAAAATAGATATAAAATGCAAATGTAGCCAGCTATAAATTATAGAGTAAGTAAAAAAGAAGGTTCTGATTCAGGGTTAAAAAGTCCATGGGACTCAGATCTCAGAGCTACGGAGGTGACCCCACAGAGAGGCAACTTTGATAATAGCAGCAGAGAGAATTCTTCAGTGTCAAGCTAAGAAAACCACATCTATGCTGGACCTTCCATCTAACGGTACAGAATGCCACTTCATTTTCCAAAAGCCCCCATGAGGTGAATGAACTCCATGCAATGATATTAGGTGATATTAGGAGACGATGAAAAAATATAAAAATTAATAACCGAATTGTATCCTGACAGATAATAAAGGCATACAATAAAATTATGGCTTAGGGTCTGTATATACCATATATATATAATACAAAATTAAGAAAATATAAAGTCTATGAAAATGTCAAAGGTAAAAGTAGAAAAGCTCAGAATTTAAATCATGAAACAAATGGAGTATATGAAAAAGAGAAGATAGTGCTTAAAATGTGAAAAAATCATTTCAGAAATGAATAAATTATATGGGCATAATAAATAGGTAACACAGAAAGTACAGTAAAGGAAAACAGAAATAAAAGATGGACAATAAAAAATAAAGAAATTTAAAATGGAAAATAATAAATGTAGAAGACAAAAGGGAAAAGTATTATATTCTCAAAGGAAAAAAGAAGCAAAAGTAGAAAACAAAACCACGAACTATAATTCAAGAAAAATCTTTATATAGGATAAGTCTTCAGGTATATATTGAAATGCCACAGTGTGCAGCTATGAAAATCAAGCCAAAAAAACAACACTGAAACATATTTCTGCAAACTGTAAGATCTTAAATATAAAGAAAAATGCTAGTTTACATCAAGGAAAAAAAGTCCAATTCACAAGAAAAAAACCCAGATGTTTCAGACTTCTTGAAATGAAGATTACCTATGAGAAGACAATAGAGCACCATGTCTAAGATACTCAAGAAATGCAAACATGACCCAAGAATGCTATTTAGTGAAGTTAACCTACCTACAACTATGAAAGCTGTGTAGAAACAGGTATAAGTTTGCATGCAATTCCTTTTCTCTTTAGTTTTTTCTGTGGAATCAAGAGAGTGAGATACAGACAATCAAAATATCAGGAAAGGTTTGGCATAAAGTTTTGTGTTGAGTATTGGATATATTTAATTTATATTTAATTTTAGAACTAAAGCTCAATGATGGTGATAAAAATGTCAGAATTTATATATATATGTATATGTATATGTGTATATATATAATATGTATACATAAATACATATCCAAATCCATAACACCTTAGGAAATACAAAAAATAACAGAATGTGTAGAGGGAAGATTTATGGAATATATAAAAAGCTTTCCAATTACCTACAAAGTATTAATGAGGAGTAAGGATATCACTTCGTGGACGGGCGCGGTGGCTCAAGACTGTAATCCCAGCACTTTGGGAGGCTGAGACGGGCGGATCACGAGGTCAGGAGATGGAGACCATCCCGGCTAACACTGTGAAACCCCGTCTCTACAAAAAAATACAAAAAAGTAGCTGGGCGTGGTGGCGGGTGCCTGTAGTCCCAGCTACTCGGGAGGCTGAGGCAGGAGAATGGTGTGAACCCGGGGGGTGGAGCTTGCAGTGAGCTGAGATCTGGCCACCGCACCCCCGCCTCGGCAACAGAGCGAGAATCCGTCTCCAAAAAAAAAAAAAAAAAAGGATATCACTTCGTAATAATGGGACAAGTGAAAGGAATGTGGAAGGATTATAGCTTATTTTATTATTCTTCCTACAAGACAATCATTAGATGTTAATCAAGAAAACAGAGGACCTAGGACATTATGTATAAAATACAAATTTTCTCTTTACAGCCACATTTATGTCCACTTGGGTTCAGGTTCACATGTAGAATATATAAAAAACGTCTACAAATCAGATGAAAAGAAAACTCATAAAAATAGTCAAAATTCTACAAAGCCCATTATAAAAGAAAACAACTAAATAGATCATGAGTAGAACAAAATGATAAGCTGTACTACTCTTCAGGGAATTACAAATTAAAACAATGATTCAGTATCATTACACACACATCAGAGTGGCTAAAATGAAAAAAATCAGATAGCATCAAGTATTAACAGAAAGAATATTTAAGGAAATGATGAGTGGAAACTGCCTAAATTTAATGAGAAGCATTAAGCTACACATCCAAGAAACTAAACTACTTTAAGTGTTAATAGTATAAACTCAATGAGATCCACAACAAAAAATATTATAGTAAAATTGTCTTATATATTAAATTGTTTCCCCTCCAAAATTGTATGTTGAAGTCCTAACCCCCAACCACAGAATGTGACTGTATTTAAAGATAGCGCCCTTAAAGGGGGTAATTAGATTAAAAATGAGGCCGTTTGGGTATGTCCTAAACCAACCTGACTAGTGTTCTTATAAGAAGTACTATATAAGATTCAGGAGGGACATCAGAGATGTATGTGCACAGAGAAAAGGCCATGTGAAAATATGGTGAACTGGTGGTGTCTTCAAACTAAGGAAAGAGGTCTCATGAGAAATCCAACCTGTCAGCACATTAATCTTGAACTTGTGGTTGCTACAACTGTGAGAAACCAAATTTCCATTATTTAAGTCACCCAGTGTTATTTTGTTACAGTAGATTTAGCAAACAAATTTCTTGTCAGAAGGCAAATACTGAAGGAAAATCTTAAAAGCAGAAACAAAAAGAGGTGATTTAGTTGTATACAAGGGATCTTCAAAAGATTAACAGCTGATTTCTCAGTAGGAACCAGAGAAGCCAGATGACAGTGGGAGGACATGTTCACAGTGCTCAAAGAAAAAAACCATCAAACAAGAGTTTTACGTCCAGCAAAATCTATTCTAAAGCAGAAGGAGTTATTACAGAAAAAGTAAAACTGAGAATTCACAACTAGCCGAACTGCCCTACAAGAAATGATAAAGATAATCCTTCAGGCTGAAGTGAAAGAACCCTAGACAGTAACTTGAATTTATATGAAGGAGTAAAAAGTACCAAGAAAGATAGCTACATAGCTAAATATAAAATACAGTATTAATATATTTTCTTTGTAAAATTTTTTACTCCCAAATAATTTTGGAAGTAAAACAGCGGTATAAAACAGTAATTATAATAATATGTGGATGGAATAATAATGTATAAAAATATAATTTATATGACAATTAAAACACAAAGGAGGAGGGAGGAAATGGACCCATATTTAAATACAGTTGAAATGAAATTATTTTAAATCTAAACTGGATTGTTTTAGGGTAAGATGTTAGTTTAGCCTCCAGGTAAATAACAACAACAAAATAACACAAACTAATGTAGTAAAAGTAACAATGGAATGTAGATGGTGGACTAGCAAACAATTATTAATATTAGTCATAAAAAAGAAAAATAAAAACAGAGAAATCAAAGAGCAACAACAAAAATGCCAGGTAGGAAACAAATGACAACATGCAGATGTATATCCTACCTTCTGAGTACTTGCTTTACTGCTCGAAAATCCACAGTCAAAGGCTGAGATTGTCATCACAGATTTAAAAAGATCCAATTATCTGCTGACTATAAGAGAAAGACTTTAGATTCAAAAACACAAATAGGTTGAATATAAACAGATAGAAAATTATGCTACAGTTTGAATGTGTCCCATTTGAAACTCAATGGCTAATGTGATGATGTTAAGAGGTAAGCCCTTAAGAGGTGATTAGGCTGTGAAGGTGGGTCCTTTAAGAGGTGATTAGGCCATGAGGGATCCTCCCTGGCGGATGAGATTAAAATCCTTATAAAAGAGACTGCACACAGCATTTGGTCCTCTTGTTCTTCTACCTTCTGCCACATGAGGACACAGCAAGAAGGCCCTCACCAGACCTCAAATACTAGCCACTTAATGTTGGACTTCCAGCCTCCAGAACTGTGAGAAAATACATTTCTGTGGTTTGTAAATTATCCAGTCTCAGATAATTTGTCATAGCAGCACAAACAGACTAAGATATTATTCAAACAGTAACTAAAAGAGAGTTGAAGCAGAAAAATTAGTTTCAGACATCATAAACTCATAATAAATAATTGTTACTAGGAAAAAAGAATACTTTAAAAGAATAAAAGGACTGGATATCAAAAAGACACTTAAATTATTATCATATATGACTCTAACAACTGATCTCTGAATTACATGAAACAAAAACGGAAAGACTTAAAGGGAAAAACAGCAATAAAATTGGAGTCTTCAATAACCCACATTTAATAATGAATGGAACAACTAGACATAAAATAAACATACAAGTAGAGAACTTGAACAACAGGATACACACATCTCTGTAGGACATTCCACCTGAAAATGACAGACTTCACGTTCTTCTTAAATGCACATGGAACATTCTCCAGGAGAGACAATAAGTAACACCATGAAACAATCTCAGTAAATATTGAAAGAATTAAAATTGTACAAAAAATGTTCTTTGAAGACAATAGAATTAAATTTTATGTCAATTACTGAAAGCAACTTGGAAAATTCACAAAAATGAGAGAAAATGTGGAAATTAAGCATAACACTCATAAATAACTAATGGATCAAAACAGATATCATAAGAGAAATTAGAAAATACTTTGAGATAAATGAAAACAAAACACACACACAAATTTAGAGGATGCAGGTAAAACAACATTTCAAAAAAATATGATAAGCAATTGTGTGGGAACACCTTAGGTTACTTGGATGAAATGGACACATTCCCAGATGACACCAACTTCCAACTCTGACTCAAGAAAAAATCTGAATATGTATAAAAAGCAAAGAGATTCAATTAATAAGCAAAAAACCACCTCCAGAAAACACAAAAACAAACCCAACCCAGGTGCAGGTAGTTCATTAGTTGATTCTACTGAATTTTAAAGCATAAAATATAATTCTTCACACAGTTTTCTCAAGTTTTACAAACTTTTCCCAAAATGCAAAAGGAGAAAATCATTTCCAACCTATTATATGAGCCAGTATTACCCTGATACCAAAACTGAATAAAGACATGAAAAGAAAAACTACAGACCAATGTTTCTTTTGAATATAAATGTAAAATTTTCAACAAAATACTAGCAAATAGCATATACAAAATATATTTAAATATATGTATCAGCAATATGCAAAAAGGATTATACAACATGAGCAAGTGGAATTTATTTCAGAAATTCAAGACTAGTTTAACATAACAACATCAATGTAATAATACATTGTATTCATAGAAGAACAAAAACATAAGATTATCTTAATAGATACAGTAAAAGAATTTGACAAACTCATTTACCCTTTCATGATAACAAAAAAAAGCCTCAACAGATTAGGAATGGAAGGGAATTTCCTTAGTCTGGTGAAGGAATCTGCATAAAACCTACAACTAACATTGTATCAGTGGTGAGAAAACAACACTTTCCCCTTAAGATCAGAAACAGGATAAGGATGTCTGCTCTCACCACTTATATTCATTATTTTATTGGAGGGTCTAGCCAGGGTAATTGGAAAAGAATATAAATAAGTGACATTTAGATTGGAAAGAAAAGAGTAAAACTATCCCTATTCACAAATTACATAATCTTGTATGTAGAAAATTATTAGAAACTCACAAAAACAATACTAATAAACAAGTCCAGGATATAAGATCAATATGCAGAAATCAGTTATACTGTAAACATTAGAAGTAAACAATATCAACATGAATTTAAGAAAATAATCTATTTAAAATAGCATTAAAAAGAGCAAACATTTAGGAATAAATTGAACACAAATTTCAAGGGTTGTACATTCAAAGTTACAAAGCATCATTGAAAAAATTAAAAGTCAAAATAAACGGAAAGATAGCCTATGTTTATGGCTGTAAAGTTTCTCTCTCTCTCTCTTTCTTTTCTTTGGTTTATTTTCTCTCTTTTGAGACGAAGTCTCACCATGTGGCCCAGGCTGGTCTCATACTCCTGGGCTGGAACAGCTCTCCTGCCCGGTCTCCTGAAGTTATAGGACTGCAGGAATGAGCCACTGCACCTGTCCTGGATGTAAAGTTTGGCAGTGTTAACATGGAAATAATCCCCAAGTTGATCAAAAGATTCAATGTTATCCCAAAGTCTTTCTTTTTTGCAGAAATTGACAAACTGATCATAAAATTTATGTGGAAATGCAAAGAATCCAGAAGAGCAATAACAATCTTAACAAAGGTACAGTTGAAAGATGGAAGACTTACACTTTCTGATTTCTAAATGGACCACAACTCTGTAATTATCATACCCTGTGGTATTGATATAAGGATAGAAAGAAAGATCTATGGAATAGAATTGAGAGTTCAGAAATAAATATTCATGTTTATGGCCAATTGATTTTTGACAAGGATGCAAACACATTTCAATGGGGAAGAGAATAGTCTTTTAAACAAACAGTGCTAGAATAACCGAATATTCATATGCAAAAATGAAGTTGAACTCCAGCCTCACACTGTATATAAAAATAAACACAAAGTGAAGCACAGACTTAAATGTAAGAACTAAAACTACGCAACACTTAGAATAACAGGTAAGATTAAGTATTTGTGACCTTGAGTCTGGCACTTCTTTTTTAGATGAAACACTAATGCAGAGGCAACAAAAGAAAATAAGAAAAATGAGTCTTCATCAAAATTCAAAACTTGTGTACTTCAATGAACACCATTAAGGAGTTGAAAAGATAACCAACAGAATAGGAGAAAATATTTAAAAATCATATATTTGAATGTCAGTCCAGAATAAATAAGGGGCTTTTATAATTCAACAATAATTTGCTACTTATACAGCCAACCAAGAAATCTATTATGCAACAACAACAGATAACAGCCCTTAGTGTATAAGCCACACATCACTTGCAAGTCGAAGTCCCTGTGAAGCTGGCCATGGCTCAGATGCAGGCACAAGAGGTGAGTCATGTCTGAGAGTTTACAGGCTCTTCTGCTACTTCTATTTGGGCTACCCCAGCTGTTTTAGTCTAGGTTCTCCAGGGACACAGAACTGATCTCTCTGTCTCTCTCGTTATGGGCAACTACAGCGATTGAGAAATCCACGATCTGCAGTAGGAAAGCTGGAGATACAGTTTGAGTCCAGGTCCAATGGCTGAGGAAGGATAATAGTTCCAGTCTCAATCTGAGTCCAAAAGTGAAAGAAGACTTGTGTTCCAACTTGAACACAGTCAAGCAGAGAGAGAATTCTTCCTTACTCAGTCTTTTATTTTAGTTAAGCCATCAGCGGATTGAATGAGGCCTGCTCACACCGGGGAAGGCAATCTGCTTTACTCACTCCGCCAATGCAAATGTTAGTATCATCTGCAGACACCCTCACAGGCACACCCAGAAATAATGTTTCACCAAATAACTATGCTCTCCATGGTCTAGTTAAGTTGAGGTATAAAATTAATCATTATTAATTTGTCACGTGGGCACCCATATGTATATCCTCAAATCATACTTAATCTTAAAAGAAAATAACGAGGTCATAATTCTGACTAACATGATACAACTATCCTGTGTCCAGCTGGAAATGCCCTAACCACTCCCCCAGACAAGGAGGTCAAGCCCATGAGTGATGTTTACTCCTCTCTTTGATATCCTATAAATTAAATACTGTTATGTAAAATTAATAATACATAAATACTATGATGAATCGATATATCCATGTTACACAATAAAGAGATAAGAGAGGAAAGAAAATGATATTTCGACTGGGCATGGTGGCTCACGCCTGTAATCCCAGCGCTTTGGGAGGCCGAGGTGGGTGGATCACCTGAGGTCAGGAGTTCAAGACCAGTCTGGCCATCATGGTGAAACCTCGTCCCTACTAAAAATACAAAAATTAGTCTGGTGTGGTGGCGGATGCCTGTAATCCCAGCTACTCGGGAGACTGAGGCAGGAGAATCACTTGAACCCAGGAGGCAGAGATTGCAGTGAGCCAAGATCATGCCACTGCACTCCAGCCTGGGCAACAAGAGTGAGGCTTTGTCTCAAAAAATAAAAATAAAAATAAAATAAAAAAGATATTTCACACACACATTCATAACAAAATGAGGAGGAATGCACATGACAATTGCAGCCTTCCTTTTGTCATCATATAGTTATAACTTAAATATATATATATATATAGAGAGAGAGAGAGAGGGAGAGATGGAATCTTGCTCTGTTGCCAGGCTGGAGTGCAGTGGCGCGATCTGGGCTCACTGCAACCTCTGCCTCCCAGGTTCAAGCGATTCCCCTGTCTCAGCCTCCAAGTAGCTGGGACTATAGGTGTGCATCACCATGCCTGGTTAATTTTTTGTATTTTTGTAGAGACAGGGTATCACCATGTTGGCCAGGATGGTGTCGATCTTCTGACCGCATGATCCACCTGCCTCGGTCTCCCAAAGTGCTGGGATTACAGGCATGAGCCATTGCACCCAGCCATAACTGATATTTATAGCTTACCTTCTTCCACTACCCATTCTCTACTCCCTTTGCCTTCAGTAACCACCTCCGCTTACTGTATTTTTTACCTGGTGGTGTGACCATAACCTTCATTTCTAAAGAGTCTGGGCCACTAGTAGTCCTGCCTCGTTGTGGCTTCCCATCGACCTTAATCTTACAGGGCATGGTGATACTAAGAGACGCCCTAAGGGGTCTTCTGTATTCCAGACATAATCTTCCTTGCCTCTATTATGGAGTAGCCATTCAATTTTTCCTTGGTAGTCAGAATCAATCACCCCAGCCAGTACAGTAATTCCATTTTTTTGCCTGTCAATTCAGAGGCATAAGGAATCCAAAATGGCCAGGTGGCAGTCTTAACTGCCAGTTCAATAGAATAATTGTTGTGCCTTCTAGTGGAAGCATTTCTCCCTCTGGAACTAAGACCTCTAGGCCAGCACACATAAGACTGTGGGAACAGGAAGAAAATTTTTGCTAATGGGTCTCTAGGGGTACGAGTGAGTGGTGCCACTCCCATTTCCATCCCTTGATTCCTGGATCTTTGAATTCTGGCTATCAGAGAAACAGCACCATACATTGCACACTGATTTAGAGTATAAACAGTCATCTGGAGAACCTTGTCCAACCTTGCAAGCTATCACCACTTAGCTGGTGCTATAACAGAGTCTTCAAAAGGTCGTTCCACTGTTCTGTCTATCCAGCTGCTTCAGGATGGTGAGAAACATGGTAACATCAGTGGATTCTACAAGCATGGAACCACCAGCACACATATTTGGCTGTGAAGTGAGTTTTTAAAATCAGAAACAATGCTGCGTGAAACATCAGCAATGGCCATAACCAGGTAGGTCTTCACGAGTAGAAGTTTGTGTTGCTGAACTCATGCGTAACCTCTATCTCTCTCATTATGGCCAGCTTGTTCATGGGCCCCTTGGGAGATGACAGGAGTGGCTGCGGAAAGAGGCTAACTTGTTTCCACAGAATGGGTTATCCTATCTGCTTGATTATTGAAGTCTTCCTCTGGTAAGGCCACCCTTTGGTAAATGCTTACATAGGACACGAATAGCTTCATTTTAAAAAAATATTCAGAGAGGTCTATCCACATGCTTCTTCCCCAGATTTTCTTGTCATATTTTTTTGATTATATTCTTTTCAAGTCCCTGACCAACAAACATCCAGCTAAACCATTGGCCACAGCCCATGAATAGGTATGAAATTGCATGTCTGCTCATTTCTCCTTCCAAGCAAAGTGAGCAACCAGGTCCCCTGCTTGAAGTTCTGCCCACTGAGGGGATCTCCCTTCAACACTGTCCTTTAGGGATCCAAGAAAGGAACTGTAGTGCTGCAGTGCCCACTTCTTGGTGGTGCCTGCATACCTATCTTTCAACCAGCCCAAGCCTTCTATTCCTCTGTCAGCCAGTAATAGGAGACTCCCTCTGAGGCCATAGGTGCAGGCAGAGAGAGAGAAGAGAGGGTAGCAGAAGTAGGGGCCATGGACATTTGGGGCACATCTTCATGTAACTTTAGGAGCTACTCAGACTTGATCACACATATATCATTTTCATTTGTTGATGGAGTGCTATGTGCACTTCCAACATTACAGCTTGCTGGATCAGAAAACATTCAGTTCACCAGGGCTGCTCAGGTTGCCTAGTAACTTGGTGGCTCATGGTTACGTGTTAAGTCTCTACTAAGGCCCAACAGCAGGCCAAGAGCTGTTTCTCAGAAGGAGAGTAGAGGATGGCAGGCATTTTCTCCAAAATTCTAAAAGGCCTGCTGTGCAGTTCACTTATAGGAGCCCGTTAAAAGCTCCAAGTGGCATCCCTATCTGCCACTGACACTTCAAGCACGATTGCATCTGCTGGGTCATGTAACCCAGGCAGCAGAGCCGCCTGGGGCTGTTGCAGGGCCTTCTGTGTTCTGGTTTCCACTCAAAGCTAGCAGCTTTTCAGGTCACTCAGTAAATGGCCTGAGTAGCACCTAAACGAGGAATATATTGCTTCTCAAATCCAATGAAGTTCATTCGTGATTGTGTCTCTTTTTCAGTTGTAGGAGGGGCCAGATGCAACATCTTATTCTTCACGTTAGGAGGGATATCTCAATATGCCTATGCCACTGGACCCTTAGAAGTTTCACTGAAGTAGAATATCCTGGGATTTTTTTTTTTTTTCTGTCGCGCAGACTGGAGTACAGTGGTATGACTGTGGCTCACTGCAACCTTGACCTCTTGGGCTCAAGTGATCCTCCCTCTTTGGTGCGTCCCACCATGTCTGGATAATTTTCAAATTCTTGTAGAGATGGGGTTTTTGCTGCCCAGGTTGGTCTCAAACTCTTGGGCTTAAGTGATCCTCTCACCTATGCCTTCCAAAGTTGCAAGGACTTCTGTTGTTCTGGTTTCCACTCAAAGCTAGCAGCTTTTCAGGTCACTCAGTAAATGGCCTGAGTAGCACACCTCAATGAGGAATATGTTGCTGTTGAGATTACAGGCATGAGCCACTGTACCCCGCTCCTCCTCAAATTTTTTGTTGGATTTTCTTACCACACTCTGAAATGCAAATGTCTTGCCAGCAAGTCTAGAGTAGTTGTTACTTCTTGCTCACTGGGTCCAGGCAGTCTAATATTATCAATGAAATGGACCAGTTGTGATATCTTGTAGAAGAACCGGTGATCATGACTCCTACAAACTGGGTTATAACAGGGCTGTAGAGTTGATATATTCTGAGAGAGGATGGTGAAGGTATATTGCTGGCCTTGCCAGTTGAAAGCAAACTGCTTCTGATGGTCCTCATTAACTAAAACTATGGAGAAAAAAATATTTACCAGATTAGTAGCTACATAGCAGGTACCAGGGAATGTGTGTTAATTTGCCTAAGCAATAAAACCACATCTTCAACAGCAGCTGCAATTGAAGTCACTGTCTGCTTAAGCTTACAATAGTTCAGTCATTCTCTAAGACCCATTTGTGCTCCATACAGGCTGAATGGATGAGTTGAATGCAGAGGTGGTAGAAATCATAACTTCTACATCTTTCAAATTCTGGTGGTGGTACTGGTTTCTTTGAGCCCTCCAAGGAATGCAGCATTGATTTTGGATTGCTATTTTCCTACACAGAGGCAGTTCTAGTGGCTTCCATTTAGAATTTCTCATCATAATATCCCTCACTCCACAGGTCAGGGAACTGATGTGGGGATTCTTCCAACCATAGAGTATGCCTATTGCAACTATGCATTCTGGAACTGGGGAAATAACATAGAATGAGTTTGAGGACCTACTGGGCCCACTGTGAGATGGACCTGAGCTAAAATTTCATTGATTAACCAACCTCCATAATCCCCTATTCTGACTGGAGGGCCACAGAGATGTTTTGGATCTCCTGGAATCAGTGTCAGTTCAGAGCAGGATCTAGTGGTCCCTGAACTGGTTGTTCTTTCTTCCTCAATGCACAGTTACCCTGATAAAAGGCTTTAGGTCTCTTTGGGAAAGGCTTGGATAAAGATCAAGAGTATATATTTTTGGTAGCATACTGTTTCTTTCCATGAGAGAACCCAGCCTCCCCTGCATTCGACGGGCGCTAGGTCTGTAACCTGGCTCAATTCTGGGAATTTATTAAGCAGCAGTAACTCTCTGATTTTATGATTCAAGTAAGACTTTTGTTCACACTTAATCTAGAACTTTTCTGCTTATACAGAACAAGTAAAGATTTAGTAGGCTACTTCTCTGTGTCACTTCTGGGACCACCACAATCAAGTAGCCAACACCAAAAGTTTGTATGAGTCAGACTATTCTGATTGCTGCTCTGACTCTACTGTCCATCAAGGTAGCCACCCTCACCCTACTCTTGGGGGCTGAGTTTCTCACTCAGCCCCTTGCACCCCAAGATCCAATTACTCCCATTGTATTTAAGTTTTTCAATTGAGTGACTGCGGTTCCCACTGTGAGGTCTGGCCTGTGGAGAAGAGTGATCATTGAGCTTTTCAAGGACACCAGGGATCCCCTTAAAAATTTTTTTCCCATAGTACTGGTCAAAAGTATGATTTCTGGACCCTCCCAGTATGGGTGGGTAGGTCTAAAATGACAAGTCCACTGTAGCATTCCAAGCTCCCTAAGTCTTTGAATCCCCGTCTCTACATTAAAACAAGGACGATCAGGCATCTCCAACTTGCTTATGGTGGGCCATCTTTTGATTCATATTTCAGCCAACCAACCAACCAATCAGTGCCCTTTTTCTAACTCCCTAAGCTGCAACAGTAAATGCAGAATCTCTGCTTAGTGGGCCCATATCGATAAGTTTGTTTTGATCCAACTTTATGTTTCTTTCACCATTATCCCACACCCTCAATATCCATTCCCACACAGCTTCCCAAATGTCTGCCTATAGAATTAGAAAAATCTGTTAGTTCTTTGATCGAAAAATCAAATAGGTGAGTATAATGCATCTCCTCACCTTTATGAACCTGTTGGGACTTTAGTTGAATTATAAGTCTAGAAGCAAAGAGGGGTGGACCATCTTTCATGGCAGCTGCCTCAGGGCAGGACATTGCAGTTTCCTCAGGCAATGCCTCTACCCGTCAGAGGGGTAGAGGCATGGCCACCATTTCAACTTACAGAATCCCTTTTTAAATTTTGCTTTAAATATACATATAAAGGCTGTTGTGCTCTGCTCCACGTGGAGAAGCGAAGTCACTGTTTTTTTCCTCCTAGACATCAAATTGTACCTGTCTGTCCTCCCTGGGAAAAAGCAATTTGGTATTAGTAGAAAAGGCTTTTGATACCTAGTACTAGGTTTTATTTTACCACCAATTAAGCCCTTACTCAGGAGGGCCATAATGTAATGACATTGCCTTGCAATGTTTTTCATCTCTTTTATTCTTGGACGGTGTCAAACTGGGAGAAATTAGAATTGATATAATTATTCTATTCAGTGTTTGGAATGCAAATAAAGAAGGACAGATTTGTTTCTTCAGTAACAGCAGTGTTTTGCAATAGAAGGCTGTGGTTACTTGATATATTAAGGAAGACACAAGGAGAGTGAACAGCAGTGCTGTCACAAAGTGAAGAAAGACACCGCAAAGTGAGGGGGCCAAATGGAAGGTTCTAGGCCTGGAGCTTGCAGATGTTTTGGACAATGGGACATTCACTATCTGCTTTCTCTGAACCTTCAGTGTCCCAAGAGTCTACCCTGGAGAACGCTCAACTTGGGCATGTTCTGTTACCTCTCAAAGCTGCTGCCTTGGCTGTTACACATGGTGTCTACTTTCTTCTTCCTCCTATTCTAATTCACCCCCATTCATTCATTTCAGTTTCTTCAAGACACTCCTGGATGACAGATAACTACTGAGTTCATATGTTTCCCTCTTCCTTCAAGAAAGCCATAGCATTGTAGAAGGGAACGCTGTCTCCTCTGGACTGTAGGTGGCAGTGGGCTGCAGCACTGATGGCAATGGGTTTTGAGGGTGCACCTGGAAAAGGCAGTGTGACTTACCAGGATTGTCTCTACTGCTGGCTGGGATGAAAGCTGCAGGGAGCATGTTACACATTTGCCATCTCTGATGTGGTCAAACCCTCTTGTGTAAAGCTGGGTGTATGGATGCCAATCACGCTGGTACCTGTGGATCTGCAGACTGCATTGCCGTTCAGGCCTCCCTACTGCTCCTTAAACACAGCAAGCATATAAGCTCAGCCGGAGGCTTTGCCCCTACAGATCCTCCTGCCTGTTCTTTGCTCAAATATTAGTTTCAGAGAGGCTTTCATGAAGACTTGATTAAAAATAACACTGCCTTCCTTGCATGTTTCTTCTCCATGGTACTAATCATTAACTAATCAATCTACTATTGACTTAGTGATGGTGATGAACTGTCTTCCTACCCAGCACACAGATCCTTGAGGTCAGTGGTATTTGTATCATATTTTCTCTGCTCTCTTCCCAGTGCTGGAAGATTGCCTGACACAGAGTCACCTCTCACTAAATAGCTGTTAAATAAAATAATAAATTGACTATTACACTTGCTTTTTTAAATGAAGCTTCTCCTTTTATATTTTCCTTATTTTTTGCTATATTTCTGTTTTCCTTCTGCTACTTTCTTTGGGCTTCTGATTTGGGCTTTATCTTCATCTGTTATATTAGGCATATTAATTGAATTTTCAAAACATTCTTTATCCATACTCAGGGGGAGTCCTGGTAGGGTATTTTGTGGATTACCCTCTGTTAGATTTTGTCTGCTGTTTTTCTCAAATCAGACTGGATTTATATAAGTATGGATGGATGGATTTATGGGAAGAAGACCAGAGAGATACATCATGTCAAGACTCCATTATTCCAACATGACCTATACCTATTACTGTTGATGTTGACTTTGACCACTTGGCTGAGAGTGTCTGAGAGGTTTCTCCACTCTAAAGTTACTCTTATTTTCCCCCTTTCCATATTTCCATATTCCTTTGACAGGTAGCCACTATGAGCAGCCCACATACTTTAGGGGAATATCTACATACATTTTTTTGAAATTATTCTGCACAAGAGATTGGACTCTCCCCATATTTATTCAATAATTTCTTTATATGAGTATGGACTCATGGATATTTATTTTATATTTTAAGCTAAAAATTTTATACTGCATTATTTATTGTGCTGCTCTAATTGCTCCAGCTTTGACCACTGGGAGCTCTTTCAGTTGGTTTCTGTGCTCCCTTGATATACTCTATCTGTGAGGGTTTATATGTTTTTGAGAACTTCTGGCATTACAAGATGCTCCAGACCCATATTGCATATTCCTGTATTATATCATCCCTAGAAACAGCCATTTCTCCAAGGATCCCTGCTTTACTTTATTGGAGAATCATAGTATAAACCAGACCTAGGGACTGGCTATGCTCATTACTAGTCGGGTATAGTTGCTTCTAGGCCCTCTCAGTTGATCTAGCAAGGGAATTTCCATGCATATACAGCCCTGTGCACATACACATATCTACAAACATTTCTTTTTTTTTCTTAAATTATACTTTAAGTTTTGGAATACACATGCAGAACATGCAGGTTTGTTACATAGGTATACATGTGCCACGCTGGTGTGCTGCTCCCATCAACCCATCATCTAGGTTTTAAGCCCCACATATCTTAGGTATTTCTCCTAATGCCCTCCCTTCCTTTGCCCCCACCCCACAACAGGCCTCAGTATGTGATGTTTCCCTCCCTGTGTCCACGTGTTCTTATTGTTCAACTCTCACTTACGAGTGAGAATATGCAGTGTTTGGTTTTCTGCTCCTGTGTTAGTTTGCTGAGAATGATGGTTTCCAGCTTCATCCATGTCCCTGAAAAGGGCATGAACTCATTCTTTTTTATGGCTGCATAGTATTCCATGGTGTATATGTACCACATTTTCTTTATTCAGTCTATTATTGATGAGCATTTGAGTTGGTTCCAAGTCTTTGCTTTTGTAAATAGTGCTGAAATAAGCATATGTGTGCATGTGTCTTTAGAGTAGAATGATTTATGATTTATACTCCCACCAACAGTATAAAAACTTTCCTATTTCTCCACATATTCTCCAGTATCTGTTGTTTCCTGACCTTTTAACGATTGCTATTCTAACTGGCCTGAGATGGCATATCATGGTGGTTTTGATTTGCATTTCTCTAATGACCAATGATGATGCACTTTTTTTCATGTGTTTCTTGGCCACATAAATGTCTTCTTTTGAGAAGTGTCTGTTCATATCTTTCACCCACTTTTGATGGGTTTTTTTNGATTTATGATTTATACTCCCACCAACAGTATAAAAACTTTCCTATTTCTCCACATATTCTCCAGTATCTGTTGTTTCCTGACCTTTTAACGATTGCTATTCTAACTGGCCTGAGATGGCATATCATGGTGGTTTTGATTTGCATTTCTCTAATGACCAATGATGATGCACTTTTTTTCATGTGTTTCTTGGCCACATAAATGTCTTCTTTTGAGAAGTGTCTGTTCATATCTTTCACCCACTTTTTGATGGGTTTTTTTGTTTCTTTCTTGTAAATTTGTTTAAGTTCCTTGTAAATTCTGGATATTAGACCTTTGTCAGATGAATAGATTGCAAAATTTTTCTCCCATTCTCTAGCTTGCCTGTTCACTCTGATAATTTCTTTTGCAATGCAGAAGCTCTTTAGTTTAATTAGATCCCGTTTGTCAATTTTGGCTTTTGTTGCCATTGTTTTTGGTGTTTTAGTTATTAAGTCTTTGCCCATACCTCTGTCCTGAATGGTATCACCTAGGTTTTCTTCTAGGATTTTTATGGTTTCAGGTATTACGTTTAAGTCTTTAATCCATCTTGAGTTAATATTTGTATAAGGTATAAGGAAGGGGTCTAGTTTCAGTTGTCCACATATGGCTGGCCAGTTTTCCCAACACCATTTATTAAATAGGGATTCCTTTCTTCATTGCTTGTTTTTGTCATGTTTGTTAAAGATCAGATAGTTGTAGATGTGTGGTGTTATTTCTGAGACCTCTGTTCTGTTCTATGGGTCTCGATATCTGTTTTGGTACCAGTGCCATGTTGTTTTGGTTACTGTACCCTTGTAGTATAGTTTGAAGTCAGGTAGCATGATGCTTCTAGCTTTGTTTTTTTTACTTAAGATTATCTTGGCTATACAGGCTCTTTTTTGGTTCCATATGAAATTTAAAGTAGTTTTTTTCTAATTCTGTGAAGAAAGTCAATGGTAGCTTGATGGGACTAGCATTGAATCTTACTGAAATTACTGTGGGCAGTATGGCCAATTCATGATATTGATTCTTCCTATCCACAAGCATGGAATTTTTTCCCATTTGTTTGTGTCCTTTTATTTCCTTGAGCAGTGATTTATCTATAAACATTTCTATATGAAATCATCTGTATGGATATCAAGCCAAACATTAGTTTCAACTGCTGTCTCCAATGCCAAGAAAGTACCACGTGTCCACATGGCCCATTCCAGCCTTTCTTTCCTATAACCTCCCTCTCCAAAAGCAAGAAAACTGGCTCTCACCATCTGCTATCCCTGTACTTCAATTCCAGTATGCATAGTGGTTTCAGAACTGTTAACTGGAACTCTGTGAAAATCAAATTTACCAATTAGAGTAGGGTGCTTATGCACTGTCTTTTTTGCCTTTAGTCCTCCTGTCTTCACTCATTTCCAAAGGTAATCAGGTCAGCACTTTTCCCCATACCTCTTTCAATAAGGATGTGTTATATATTTGTAATACAGTTAGACTCTATTACCACCATCTGCATTCCATTCTGGGATACCCTACTTCCTAAATGATTTGTTTTGTTTTATTTTAGAGACAGGGTCTCTCTATGTTGCCCAGGCTGGAGTGCAGTGACAATTCACAGGTGTGATCACAGCCCACTGCAGTCTGGAATTCCTGGGCTCAATCGATCCTCCTGCCTCAGCCTCCCAAGTGGCTGGGACTATAAGTGCATGCTACCACACCCTGCTCTAAATGACTTTTTTTTTAAGTGTGTGTGTGCTAGGCTTCACTTTTTGTGCTGTCAGTTCCATGAGTTTTGACAAATGTGTGTTGCCATGTGTCTACCTTTACAGTATCATACAGTATTATCCAGATCCTATACAGATACATGTCTTCTAAGTATTTTCTCCAAGCTGCTTGTCATTTCTCAACACCATCATTAATTGTCTTTTTTCAACCGTGTCCTTGGAGACTATACATTTTTTAAATTTTAATCTAGTTCAACTTATCTATCTATATTTATTTTGTTTTTATTGTCACATTAATAATTTTATATATTTGTGGGATATGGTGTGATATTTCAACACATATATACATTGCATAAAAATCAAATAAGAGTATTTAGCACATCCACCACCTAATGCATTATCATTCTTTGTGGTGATAACATTCAAAATTCTCTCTTCTAGTTATTTTGCAATATACATTATTGTTCACCATAGTCATCCTACTTTGAACCAGAAATTATTCTCCCCTATGTAACTGTAACTGTAATTGTAACTTTGTACCCATTGGCCAATCTTTCCCTAATAATACCCGCTTCCCCAACCCTTCCCCAGCCTCTGGTGACCACTATTCTACTCACTACTTCCATGGGATCAGCTTCTTTAGATTCTGCATATGAGTGAATGAAAGACAAATATCATGAGATATTTATTCTGTGCCTGTCTTATTTCATTTAACATGGCATATTTATTAATATAACATAGCCCATTTATTATTTCATGGACAATACTTTTGGCATTTATTTTAAAAATCATTACCAAAGTCATATAGATTTTTTTCCTATGTTTTGTTAAGAAAGTTTTATACTTTTGCGTATTGCTTTTAGACCTGTGATCTATTTTGGTTCATTTTGCAAAAGATTTTAGGTCCATGTCTAGGTTCATTTTATCAGCGTTTTGTAGTGTTCTGCATGTGGATCCTATGCACATTTTGTTAGATTTATACTTGAGTACTCCATTTTTGTTGCTTTTGTAAAAGATAATGTTTCTTTAATTTTGAATTCCAGTTGTTCATTACTGGGATATGGGAAGGCAATTATATATTACATATTGATCTTGTATCCTGCAACCTTGTTATACTTGCTTATTATTTCTAGGAGTTTTTTTAGTAGACTCTTGGTGGTTTTCTACATGGACAATAATGCTACCAGGGAATAAATGCAGTTTTATTTCTTCCTTTCCAACCTTTTTTCTTTTTATTTCCTTTTCTTGGCTTACGCACTTGATAGGACTTCTGGAACAATGTTGAATTGGTGAGCTAAGAGAAGACATCCTTGGCTTTTTCTCTACCTTAACAGGAAAGTCTTCAGTTCCTCAACTTCAAATATGATGTTAGGTATATAATGTTATGTATTTCTTTATTATTTTAAAGGAAGATTTTTCTATTTCTAGTTTTCTTACAGTTTTGTTTTAAATTATGAATGTGTGTTGAATTATGTCTAATGCTTTTTCTGCATCTATTGGTATATTTTTCTTATTTAGTCTGTTAATATAATGTATTACATGGTTTACTAATGTTGTGCCAGGCTTGCATCCCTGAAATGAGCCACATTTGGCTATAATATGTTATCACTCTCACACACACATGCACGCACATACACGCGTGCACGCACACACACACATATTTTATATATATTGTATATTTTATATATATAAGTATATTATATATATACATACGTATATTGTATTGCTGGATTTTATTTGCTAATATTTTATTAGCAGCTGTAGTTTTCTTATGGTGTATTTATCTGGTTTTGTTATTAGAGTAATTCTGGAGTCAAAAAATGAGTTGGAAAGTGTTCTTATCCATATTATCTGAAAGATATTGTGGAGAATTGGTATTGGTTCTTCCTTTAATATTAGATAGAATTCTTTAATAAAATTTTTGGGCCTCAGGTACCTTGAAGGTTTTTAATTATTAATTTCATTTCTTTAAGAGACGTAGACTATTAGCCCAGCACAGTGGCTCGCTCCTGTAATCCCAGCACTTTGGGAGGTGAAGGCGGGTGGATCATTTGAGGTCAGGAGTTTGAGACCAGCTTGGCCAACATTGTGAAACCCTGTCTCCACTAAAAATACAAAAATTAGCTGGCTTGGTGGCACACACCTGTAATCTCAGCTACTTGTGCGGCTGAGGTGGGAGAATTGCTTGAACCTGTTAGGCAGAGGTTGCAGTGAGTCGAGATCTACACTCCAGCCTGGGTGGCAGAGCAAGACTCTGTCTCAAAAAAAAAAAAAGATGTAGTATTCAAGCTATCTATTTAACCTGATGTGGATTTTAGTAGTTTTGTTCTTCCCATGAATTGGCCATTTTATCTAGGTCATAAAATTCGTGGGCATAAAGTTGTTCATAGTATCTGTCCCCTTTTGTCTTTTTAGTGGCATGGTATCAGTCATGGTGAAGCTCTTTGATTTCTGCTATTAGTAGCTCGTGTCTTCACTCTTTATCTCTTGATTGACTTGGCAAGAGGACTTTCAATTGGGTATTTTTTGTTTGAAAGACTTAGCTTTTCATTTTGTTGTTTTTTTTTTAAAAAAAATTGTTTTCTTATTTCCAATTTCATTGATTTTCCTCTAATTTTTATTATTTTCTTTCTTCTGTACTTACTTCCTGTTATTTAGAGGTGTGTTGTTTAATCTCCAAGTATTTGAGGGATTTTCCAGCTATAGTTTTTTTCCAGCTATGGTGATTTCTTAATTACTTCCAGTGTCATCTGAGAACATCACTTGTATGACTTCTATTATTTTAAGTTTGCTTTGGTGTTTTTGTATGGCCCAGAATATGGTCTATCTTGATGGAAGTTTCATATTAACTTGACAGTAATGAGTATTTTGCTGTGGGTGTATAAACTATTCTATAAATGTCAAGTAGATTAAGTGTATTCATGGTATTTTTCATCTATACCTTATTGACAGAGGGGTGTTATTGACAGGAAAAGGGGTGTTAAAGTGATCAACTATTACAATGGATTTGTCTGTTTTCCCTTTCACTTCTATCAGGGTTTGTTCACATATTTTGATGTGCTTTTATTAGATGCAAACACACTTAGGATTTTTATGTTTTCTTAGAGAATTAACCCTTCTGTAATTAAATAACACCCCTCTTTAACTTTGATTATCTTTCTTGTTCTGAAGTCAGCTTTGTCTTAAATTAATATAGCTACTGCAGTTTTCTCTTGATTGGTGTTAGCAGGGCATATGTCACTCAATCTCTTTACTATTAACCTGAATTGTGATACTTAAAATGAGATTCTTATAGTCAACACATAGTTTACTTCAATCCTCTCTGAGAATCTCTGAGTTTTAATTGGTTTATTTAGATCATTCACATTTTAAGTGATTCTCAATGCAGCTAGATTAAGATCTTCTAGTTTGTAACTATTTTAATTTGCTGCATTTGCTTTTTATTTTTTTCCGTTTTTCTGCCTTCTCTTGTTTTAATTGAACATTTTATATGACTTCACACTATCTTCTCTCAGTATATCATTTATATTTTTTTAAAAAATAGTGACTTTCCTAGAGTTTGCAATATACTTTTTAAAATTTTGCTCATCCCCCAGGCTGGAGTGCAATGGCGTGACCTCAGCTCACTGCAACCTCTGCCTGTTGGGTCCCAGCGATTCTCCTGCCTCAACCTCTCAAGTAGCTGGGATTATAGGCATGTGCCACCACGCCCAGCCAATTTTTCTTTTTTTGTATTTTTAGTAAAGACAAGGTTTCACCATGTCAGTCAGACTGGTCTCGAATCCTAACCTCAGGTGATCCACCTGCCTCAGCCTCCCAAAGTGCTGGGATTACAGGTGTGAGCCACCGCGCCTGACTTTTTTTTTTTTTTTTTTTTTTGAGACAAGCTCCTGCTCTGTTCCCCAGGCTGGAGTACAGTGGTATTATCTTAACTCACTGCAGTCTCCAAGTCCTGGGCTGAAGCGATCCTCCCACCTCAGCATCCCGAGTAGCTGGGACTACAGGCATGCCACTGTACGCAGCTAATTAATTTTTTTTTTTTTTTTTTTTT
>NW_016803399.1:669319-678580 GCF_001698545.2 Rhinopithecus bieti
TTTTTTTGTAGAGATGGGGTTCTCACTCTGTTGCTCAGGCTGGTCTTGAATTCCTGGGCTCAAGCAATCCTCCCATATTGGCCTCCCAAACACTGGCATTACAGGCATGAGCCACTGTCACCAGCCTGCGGTATACACTTTTACACATATAAGTCCACCTTCAACTAGCCCTATACCACTGAACTTGGAGTGTAGGTACCTTATATTCACAATTTCCCCTCCCATCCCTTGGACCATTGTTGTCACTCATTTCAGTTCTTCATATGCTATAAATAATCTAGCATATCACTACTACTATATATTAAGTATATAGCTTTAAGTATATTGCTTTTAGATCAATGAAGAATAAGAACAATGACATATTTTATTCTACCTTCATTTATTAATTCTCTGATACTCTTCGTTGCTGTAGGTGGATCCTAGTTTCTGCCTATTTATTTTTTCTTTGTCTGAAAAACTTGTTTTGTCATTTCTTGTGGAGAACATCTGCTGACAATGGATTCTTTCAGCTACTGTTTGAGGAAATCTTTATTTCTCCTTTATTTCTGAAATATAATTTCACTTGTTATAAAATTCTGTGATGGTGTATTTCCACCCTACGTTTTACATATTTCACCCCACCTTCTTCTTGCTTGTATGGCTTCTTAAGAGAAGTCTGATGTCATTTTAATTCTTATTTCTATATCAGTAAGTTGGGCTTTCTCTTTTCCTGGCTTTATTCAAGATTCTCTCAGTGTCTTTGGTGTTCTCTGATCTTCCTTGATGTGTGTTTTGGTGCCTGTAAATTCTGGAAAACTCTTAGCCATTATTACTTCAAGTATTTCTTCCGGTCTGTTCTCTCTTTTTCTATTTCTGGCATTTCAATTACATGGATGTTACACCTTTTAATAACACCCACAGTCCTTGAGTTTCACAGCGTTATGTGTGTTTATCTTTTTTGTTTTTTTTGTTTTGCTTTTTTGTTTTTTGTTTTTTTTTTGTTGTTGTTTTGTTTTGTTTTGAGACGGAGTCTCGCTCTATCGCCGGGGCTGGAGTGCAGTGGCCGGATCTCAGCTCACTGCAAGCTCCACCTCCAGGGTTCACGCCATTCTCCTGCCTCAGCCTCCCGAGTAGCTGGGACTACAGGCGCCGCCACCTCACCCGGCTAGTTTTTTGTATTTTTTAGTAGAGACGGGGTTTCACCATGTTAGCCAGGATGGTCTCGATCTCCTGACCTCGTGATCCGCCCGTCTCGGCCTCCCAAAGTGCTGGGATTACAGGCTTGAGCCACGGCGCCCGGCCCGTGTGTTTATCTTTTTGTATTTTACTTGTGTTACAGCTAGAAAGTTTCCATTCACCTTTTTAAAAATTTACTAATTTTTTACATCAGTTGAGTCAATTGATGAGCCTATTGGAGATATTCTTCATTTTTGTTGTTATTTTCATTTCAAAATTTTTCTTTAGATTATTTCTCACAGTTTCCATTTCTCTACTGACATTTCCTATCTGATCTTGCATATTATTTTTTCATTGTCACCCTTAACATATTAATCATAATTATTTTAAATTCCCTGATAATGTCTGCATGGGTGTCCGATCTGAGTGTGGCTCTGAGGCTTGCATTGTCTCTTCAGACTATTTTTTTTCTTGCCTTATGTCATGACTTGTAATTCTTTTGTTGAGAGCAGACATCTTATAGTGAGTAATTGATACTGAGGTAAACAGGCCTTTAGTGTGGGGTTTCACGTCAATACTTGTAGGAACTAAGCTATGTTTAACGTGTTCAGTGGAACTGGCTATGTTTAATGCTTACTGAAGCTATAGGTGCCAGAGTTTTTAAGTGCTTCTTATTGCTCTAATGTTTGAGGTCCGCTTCTGGGTGCAAAAGTTATAGTAGTTAGACAAGGGTCCTGCACCCATAGGGCTTATGGCAATGCAGGGAGACAGAGCACAAACACATAAATGCATTCCAAAATACCGGATAATAAGATCCCCTAATAAGAAAATAAAACTGGTTATGTGGTACAGAATGCTGAGGGGCTCCTTAGGGCTGGAGACAACCCCTCTTCCCACCTTGAGCAGGGTGGAGCCCAAGAGAATTTGGAGTCAGACTCAATTGCTTTCATAGTTTTCTTCCAACAGTCTTTCTCTCACTACTGTTTCTGACATTCGTGGCCTTATTTTGTCTTCTTGTTTCCCGGGAACCATCAATATGGACTTCTGGAAAGAATTAGCATTCCCCTTTACATTAAAGCTCACAAAATTCAACTGGATGTGACCATAGTGGCCAAATAACTATTTTTATCATAATGTTAATCACTTAAAGGTATAGAGTCATTATAAAGCAAGATAACTGAAGAAACGCACATATGAGTTCAAGAAAAAAATCATTATTTAATGACAGATTTTGCAAAACAAGGCTGGGTAGAGATTTTGGTAATTATTTTAGATAAGTAATCTTTCCCTCACTCTTTCTTGAGAAATGGAAAATATATAGGGTTTTCATTTCAGTCCAGTAACTAAATGAGAGTCTCACTCATTCTCATACTAGGCTGAGTGTTTTTATCTTTACAAAGGGCAAAGGATATTCCTACCCAGTTCCAGAACAAGATGGCATAGGTACATTTTTACTGGCATCTATGCCAGATGCAAATTCTTGTCTGTATCTCTCTTGTAAATACAACTGCTAAATACCCTGGATATTACACAACATAAAATAAGATGATTCTAAAGGTGGGAAAGAAGCTGAACTTACTAAGGAAGGACCGTAGGGCTTGATCAACCACAGTGATGTGAATTACAGGGATTTTCTTTTTATCTGCCATATAACTCTGGATGGAGTGTCAGGGAGGCCTGATACACTAACTCTCCCTACAAAGGAAAAGAAAGCCTGCCCTCTCTGACCAAAGGGGTGGGAAAGGGGGGAGTCCAACCAAGACCAAGTGTGGACCCCCAACCCCTGCTTCAACCCGGAGCCCTGAACGTTGGTCTGATCTGCCCCAGCCTTCCCCTCTTATTGCATAACCTATGCCCTGGAGTCCAATCCAGCAGTGGCAGCAGCAAAGCCCTGGTCATCCCAGCCCATGCTACTCAACCAGTACACTGGAAGGAGAACTGATCTACCCACAGTGGAAGCAACAGGAATGCCTTACATGCAGTGGCATGAGGAGACTCAGGCCTAGTGGCTTCTGCCCTTCCTTTTCTCAGAATGTCACTCAGTGGCAACAGGTGGCCCAGGGAAGTGCCTCCACATCCCTGGGCCACTCCCACTAAGTGCCTCCCAGCATCAGTAGGGAATGAGGAGGAGCACTAACACCTAAAGAATAAAGCAGAGGGGAATAAATGGAAAACTATCCACTGAAATAGGAGATTTAATAGGATCAAGAGTCTTCCAACACAATAGACAAAATGTATAGAATATAATAGGAAAATCACTTATGAAAAAAACTAGGATACCTCAAGTGGAAAGAGAAAGACAATCAAACAGTGCCAACCAAAATGCATTGGATGTTGAAATCATCTGACAAGGACTTTAAAGCTGATCCTTAAATATTCTTCAACAGTCAATTACAAATCTCTTGAAACAAATAAAAAAGTAGAAAATATCAAAACACAAATTTTATAAAATCAAGTGAAAATTTAAAACTGAAAATAAATATAAAAATAGCTGGATGGACAAAATATTATAGTCAAGATGACAGATCATAGAATCAGTGAATTTGGAATCAGGTCAATAGTATTTGTTCAATCTAAACAGAGAGAATATAGACTGAAAAATCTTGAGCAGTCTAAAAGTCAGTGGGACAGCTAAAGCAATGATGTAGATTTGTATCAGAGTTGGGGAAGAACAGAAGTACAAATTTGTGACTGAAAAGTATTTGATAAAATAAAACATTTCAAAATTCCCCAAATACGGCATCAGACATAAACCCACAGATCCAAGATGCAGAGAAGGCCCCAAGTAAGATAAATTCATAGAAATTCATTCCATGTACATCATATTTAAACTTCCGAAGCAACCAAAGAATAATGATGCACTTCCCATAGGAGAATACAATTTGAATGAGAGCAAATTTCTCATCTGAAACAACGGAGGCCAGAGGAAATGGCTCCACATTTTTCAAGGGCTTAAAAAAAATGAACTGTCAATTGAAAATCCTATATTGATGAAAACAACCTTCAGGAATTAAGGGAAGGTATTCTCAGATGAAGAAAAGGTACGAGGACTTATTACTAACAGAACTTCCCTTAAAAATAGCTAAAGAAAGATTTACCAACAAAAGGGAAAATAAAGAAAAGGAGAAGCCTGGGGCCTTCAGAAAGGAAAAAACGAATAATGGAATTTGTAAAAGTAGAAGCAAACATAATAGACTGTCCTTCTTATGAGTTTCTTTGATAATGTTTTATGGTTGTAGCAAAAGTTATAACAATATCTGATATGATGCTCAATGCAGAAAAAAGTCAAGGCAATTTTATGTAAAAAGGCGTGAAGTAAAGGAACTTAAATGGAAGTCAGGTTTCTATACTTCTCACAAAATGGTAATACCGGGACACCAGTAGGCTGTAATCATTTACACATGTAAATAGCAATAAATAAAACAACTGCTAAGAATAATATGCAAACTGCCATGCTCACAATCATTGTAAATAAATCAAAATAAAATTCTCAGAAATGTTCTAGTAACAGACTCAAGAATAAAGAAACGTAAGGATTAAACAAAGGGAATTGATAAAATGGCAAATGTATGTCTAAGATATCAATAATTATATCTTGTAAATGGCCTAAAACAACAATAAAAAGAAAGAGATTGTCAGAGTGGATGAAATAAACACAATCCAGTCATATGCTATATACAAGAAACTCAAGGCTCAAACATAATGTCACAAGTAGGTTGAAAGTAAAATGAGGGAAGAAGATATATAATGTAAACAATCAAAGGAAAAAGTTATGTCTATATTAATATTATATTAATTTCAGATTAAAGAAAATTGTTAGAGACAAACACAACACTGCCTAATGATAAAAACAGATCCATCTGCCAGGCACGGTGGCTCAAGCCTGTAACCCGAGCACTTTGGGAGGCTGAGACAGGCGGATCACCTGAGGTCAGGAGTTCGAGACCAGCCTTGCCAATGTGGTGAAACTTCATTTCTACTAAAAACACACACACATACACAAAAAAAATTAGCCAAGCATGGTGGTGAGTGCCTGTAATCCCAGCTACTCAGGAGGCTGAGACAGGAGAATCGCTTGAACCCGGGAGGTGGAGGTTGTAGTGAGCCAAGATAGTGCCACTGTACTCCAGTCTGGGCAACAGAGCAAGACTCCATCCCCCTCAAAAAAAAAAAAAAAAATAGATCCACCCACCAAGAACATATAATTATCCTAAAAGTATAAGCATCAAACAATAGAGCTTCAGAATGCATGAAACAGAACACTGGTAGATTTGAAAGGAGACATAGACAAATCTTCATGCATAGTTGGAGACTTCAACAATCCCCTCTCAGGAACTGCAGAACTACTAGAGAGAAAACCAGCAAGGATATGGAAGAATTGGACAACACTGAGCCATCAAAATCTAATTGATATTTGTGGAACCCTCCATCCAACAACAGGAGAACACATTCTTTAAAACTGCCCATTCACCAAGATAGACCATATTCTAGTCATAAAACAGACCTTAATGATATAAAAAAGTAATTGAAATAATACAGAGTAAGTTCTCTAACATTAAGATAATTAAATTAGAAATAAAAAAACAGAAAGACTAAAGGAAAACTCCCCAAACTCAGAAAAGCAACACACTTCTAAGAATTCCCAGAAGAAAGTCTCAAAAAAATATGCATAGAATGAAATTAAAGTAAAGCACAGTGTATCAAAACCTGCAAAAGGCAGCTAAAGCGTTGTTGAAAGGGAGACATATATCACTGAATAATTACATTAGAGAAGAAGAAAGACCTCATGTCAACAAAATACATTTCTACCTCAAAGCTAGAAAAAGAAGAACAAAATAAACTCAAAGGAGGGGAAAAGAAAAAACAAAGACAGGCAGAAATGAATACATTTGGAAAACAGGAAAACCACAGAGAAAATCAATAAGTCAAAAAGGTTTGTACTAAAATTTCAAAAAAAGTTGATAAAACTTTAACAAGATTGACAAAGTTTTTTTCAAAAACAGCAAAACATCAATATTAAAATAGAAGATATCACAACAGATCCTGTAGACATCAAAAGGATAATAAATGAATACTGTGAACAAATTCTAGCTTACAAACTAGACAACTTAGAAGATAAGGACCAATTAATAAAGAAACTCTGTAGATTACCTAAACTCAGTCAATATGAAAAGATAACTTGAATAGTCCTATAACCATCACACCAATTGAATTTGTAATTACCCCTGTCCTCTAAGTCTTCAGGTCCAGATGGTCTCCCTACAGAATTTTACCAATCATTTAAAAGAATTAACATTATTTTGTACCACCTATTCTAGAAAATAGAAGGGAAGTGAACCCTTCAAAACTCATTTTATGTGGTCAGAATTATCCTGTTACCAAGACAAACAGCACACATACACACATTAACACACACACTCAGGCACCGGTGCACATACACACACACACACACACACACACACCCGGAGAACAATATCTCTCAAGACTACAGATGAAAAATCCTTAATAAAATTTTACCATACTTTATCCATCAACATATATACAGTCCTGTACCTTCTCCCAGTGGACTATATTCCAGATATGAAAGATTAGTTCAATTTAAATATATGTATATATAATTGATCATATTAACAGGGTAAAGAAAAAAATGTAAACATATCAATTGATGTGGAAAAACCATTTGACAAAACTCGAATTCCGTCATGATAAAAACTCTAATTACACTAGGAACAGAGGAAACTTTTCTCAAGCTCAGAGCACTTGCAGAAATCTACAGCTACCATTATGCTTGATAGTAAAAGACTGATACTTTTTCTTTAACATTGGGAAGGGGATGCGGATATCCTGTCTCATCATGCAGATTAAACATGGTTCTAGAAGATTTTGCCATCAAAGTAAGTCATAGGAAAGAAATAAACAGCATATAAAATGGAATACATTCTTGATTTGCAGACAACATGATTGCCTACATAGAATATACTAAGGAATTTTACAATATCAACAACAATGAATTTCTCAGAACTAATAAATGAGTTCAGCAAGGTCACAAGATATGAGATAAACATGCAAAACACAATTCAATTTTTACATACTGACAATAAAAAAACGAGAATGCATATCAAATGCAATGCTTTCAAAAAAATGAAATACTGAGACATAAATAGGATAAACATGTACAGGATTTGTGTGATGAAAATTATAAAATGCTGATGACAGAAACCAAAGACCTAAGTGCTTCATGAAACACACAATGCCCCAGGGTTGGAAGACTTAACATCATACAGAAGGCAATTCTCCCTATTTTGATATGTAGGCTTAACACAATTTCTATCAAAATTCTACCAAGGCGCTTTGAGGATATAAGCAAGCATGCGCTAAAATTTATATGGAAGGAGAAATATTCTAAATATCCAGGACACAGCTGAAGGAGGTAAAGTGAAAATTGCTCTCCCAATGTTAAGACTTGCTGTATAGCTGCAATAATCAAGACACTGTGGTGCTGGCAGAGGGACAGATACAGATCAATGAGACAGAACAGAAAGTCCAGAAGAAAATCCACACAAACATGTCCCATTAATTTTTGGCAAAGGAACAAAAACAACTCAGTTGAGGAGGGATGACCTTTTCAATAACTGTTGCTAGGGCGACTGGATATCCATAGGCAAAAAAAGGAATCATGAGCTAAACTTTGTATCTTATACAAAAATTAAAACAAAATGGATCACCATGCTTAAATGTAAAACAGAAAGCTGTAAAACTGTCAGAATAAAATATAGGAGATGATATGAAGCCTGAAGCCAAATGCACAATACATAAGGGGAAAAATAAATTGAACTTCATCAAAATTAAAAACTGACTCTGAAAGACCCTGTTACAAATTACAGACTGGAAGAAAATATTTGCTAATTACATATCCTTTCTTGGGAAAGGACTCATGTCTAGAATACTTCTAAAAATCCCTCTCAAACTCAGTAGTAAAACACAAATAATTCAAAAGCAAATGTGCCAAGAAATGTACAGACATTTCACTGAAGAGATTATATAGATGCCACATAGGCACATGAAAATGTTTAACATCATTAGCCGTTAGATAAATACAAATTAAAACTAAAGTGAGGTGTTAATACATACCATCAGAATGACTAAAATAAAAAATCAATAACACTAAGTGCTGGTGAGGATGCAGAGAAACTGGATCTCTCATACATTACTGGTAGGAATGTAAAATAGTAAAACCACTCTGGAAAATAGTTTATAAATTTCTTTCAAAATTAAAACCAAGCTTTCCATAATACCACACAATTGCTCTCTTGGCATATATCCTAGATAAATGAAAAGTTATTTGCAGAGAGAAACTTATACACAAATATTAATAACAGCTTTATAGCCCCAAACTGGAAATTACCTAAACATCCTTCAGTAGATGAATAGTTAAATTTATTGTATTAATAGTACATCTGTACCATGAAATGTCACTCAGCAAAAAAGGGAGCAAAATATTGACACACACAACTATGTGGATACACCTCATAGAAGGTATGTTGAAGGAGAGAAAAAATATCTCAAAATAATACTTATATATGATGTTCATGAAACAACAAAGTTGCAGATATGAACAACAAAATAGTGGTTGTCAAGGGATTAGTGTGGAGGGGCAGGGTGCGTGTGGCTATGTAGGGTAGCAAGAGGGAGTATTGTGCTGATTTTACAGTTAAGTATGCTGATTGTGATGGTGATTACACAAAGCTTCACATTTGATAAAATGGCACTGAGCTACATAAACACAAATGCATATAACTGGTGAAATCTGAATAAGCTCGATGGGTTGCATCATGTTAATTTCCTGGTTGGGATACTGTGCTATAGTTCTACAAGATGTTAACATTTCGAGAGTCTGGGTGAAAGGTACCTAAAATCTTTCTGGACATTCTTTTGCACTGTCTTGTAAAATTATATTTATTTCAAAATAAAATTTTTTTTAATATAACAAAGGCGATAGTGTGGCTATTTCTTAAGAACTTTAACTACTCTCATATTTAGTATGACTCAAATTGTTTCATATGAGAAGAAATGGTGAGTTTACTTTTTTTTTTTTTTTTTTTTTTT
>NW_016803399.1:680130-682209 GCF_001698545.2 Rhinopithecus bieti
TGTATTTTAGTAGAGATGGAGATTCACCATGTTGGCCAGGCTGATCTTGAACTCCTGAGCTCATGATCCGCCTGCCTCAGCCTCCCAAAGTGCTGGGATTACAGGCTTGAGTCACCGTGCCCGGCCAATTTTACTTCTTTTTTTTTTTTTTTAGAAAAAAAAAGCTCTGTGCATATTTTGTTCCTTGTTGGAATGGTTAAGAACATGAAGAAGGAGGTAACGCTACAACACTGGTCTACTGTCTCATTTTAAACCTGTCTACTGCAATGCTCCCTTTGGGTCCTCAAACACCAAGCCAGAAGGTGGTACAGGTCCTTATTTATTTATTTCCCATATCTTCTCAGTGAGTTGATTCGCCAGCATATCTGCTAGTTGAGCACTTGCCTTAATATCCATTGTATTTGTCCGCTTGCCAATCCCTTGACCTGCTTTCTCCAAGTAATACGTTTTGATATTGAGGCTTGCTCACTTAGGTGGCTGCATACTTTGCTTTCACTGTCCACAGAACCTTGACTGAAATTCCATTGATCACCTTTCCCTATGCTTTAACTTGGCCTTGTCCACCTAATCTTGAGGAGTCTTATTTCTCTATGGTGGAAATAGAGAAAATGACATAGGGCAGAATCTTTTGAACAGCACATTAATAAATCTGAATTTCATCAGATAGCAAATGAAGAACTAGTTGAAGAGGAGAAAAATAAGAAAAGTCCTATGAGAATATGACTACAGGACAACAAGTGGAGAGAATCCATTTGCAGGAGACCTAATCGGTGCCAAGCACATTATCTTGGCACTCACAGCAACCCAAAGAGAAGCTGTGTGTGTGTGCGTGTGTGTGTGTGCACGTACACACACGTGCACACGAGTGTGGGTGTGTGTGCATGCATGTTTTTATGTGATTTGCTCAAATTTTCAGTGAGTTTCCTATTGGCTATGACTGTAATTAACCACTGTCAAACTACAGTAAGCACTGACTCCACCTCACTTGTGGAGTTGGCTGGTGAGGGGGTCTGTACTCTGTTGCAAGTGAGATGGACACCTCTACAGCTTTTGGCTGGGCTCACTCACGTATCTGAGGGTCAGTTGGCTGCAGGCCAGTCCAGATGGACCTCAGATGGGCCAGTGTGGCTCCTCCCCACGAGCTGCTCAGACATGCATATCTCCCACCTCCCACTTCCCTTTAGTGGGCCAGCCCAGGCACGTTTTCTGGGGGGCCTGGGTGGGTTTTCTTTTTGTTGTTTTTTGTTTGTTTTTGTTTTTAGTAGCAATGACAGAGAAGCGAGAGAGTGAAATGCATACGCACTTTGTCAAGACTTTGCTTTTGTCAATCTTGCCACTGTCCCTTTTGTCACATGGCCAGGCTGACAGTGAGAGGGAGGGGACTATAAAGTCTCATGGCCACACGTACAGATGCCAGGAGGCCTTGAATGTGATCAGTCAAACTCACTTATTATGAAGAGAAACTGAAACCATAACCTTCTAGGCCCCCAGATCCATGGGTAGTACCCCAGATGACACTGCTTCTCTGGAAATAATACTTCAGATGTACCTTGGGATGGGCAGCTATGCACTCATAAAACATGTAATTGATGACCATTAAAATTCTAACCAGAATCTGGGCTGCCGAGAACTGAACCCTGCTCTGCCTGTCACAGCGTGGAAGGGTTAGGAATGCAGCTCCAGCAGCCTGAGGAGTCAAGAGGAGCCACACACCCTGCCCTCCCTCCAGTCCTGATACTACCCTACAGCTTCAGAATTCTGGTTATAATTTCATATCTTTTCTTCCTTCCCTGGGACACCTCCACATCTTAAAGACCATCTGAGGCCGGGGGCGGTGGCTCAAGCCTGTAATCCCAGCACTTTGGGAGGCCAAGACGGGCGGATCACGAGGTCAGGAGATGGAGACCATCCTGGCTAACACGGTGAAAGCCCATCTCTACTAAAAAATACAAAAAACTAGCCGGGCGAGGTGGCGGGCGCCTGTAGTCCCAGCTACTCGGGAGGCTGAGGCAGGAGAATGGCCTGAACCCAGGAGGCGGAGCTTTCATTGAGCTGAGATCCGGCCTCTGAACTCCAGCC
>NW_016803399.1:682772-697029 GCF_001698545.2 Rhinopithecus bieti
AAAAAAAAAAAAAAAAAAAGACCATCTGAGAACTCTGAAACTCAAGTCAGAATGAAGCCCACTCTTGGAATCCATCAGAGGCAGCTGAGATGCAAATGGCATTAACTGAATTCCTTTAGACATGTCAAAAGAAATCTTGTCTCTCAGGTAGAGAAAAATTAATGAGACATCCAGGATGCTTTTATCTAATTTATTCTATGTAGCAATGCTGGGATCTTTCTGGGGACTGTAATATTTAAAGCTACATTTCATTATGAAACCTTGTAGAAGATGTGCAAATTACATTTGTTTAATTCCACAGCTATGAAATGCCAGGCACTTGCTGCCTTTGAATATTGGCTCCGAGTGACTTTGAAAACTTGAAAGATCTTGCTTAATTTTCTCCAGTGTTTAACTTTTCAATGAATAAGTGTTGATAGAACAAGGACCCCTGATAATGCATGCCAGGCCGGATGAAGAAGCAATTCTCTTCTGAATCCTCACAGCCTAATTTCCAGAGAGCCGTTCCCTACAGCACTTCAATGTGCATGGCGAGCTTTTGTTCCCATAGCGCCTTTCCTTCCCTTAAAGTGACTCGGGACTTGCCGGAAGGTCTGCCCTCCATGAGAATGGAAAGGTGTCCAGTTTTCAATTCACGGTCAACAAGCATTGACGAAGCTCAAAGTCTGCGGCAGATATTGTGGCAGAGCTAGGGTGCGAAGGTTCACGAGCCGCGTGCCTGCTCCGGTCAGCTCCGGGCTCAGGATGCAGGTGCGCTCACTAGCATGTGACAGGAAACACCAGGGGCGTGTGGGGAGGGTTGAAGGAAGCCAAGCTCTGTTCTCCCTGTGCCTGGCCTACCACCTTTTTTAGAGGCACCTCTACCATTCCTGAAGCCTCCACCCTCAGGGATGCTCAGGTGAGTCCATGCACCACTGGCTCAGGATTCAAACCTGTGAGCCCACCCAGCTCACCGCAGGGCTTTTGGGAGCCCAGCGACTTCACAGCCCCTGTGTGTGACTTGGTACCTTTGCATGGCTTATCCCTCAGTCTGAAATGCCCTCCCCAGCCATCCATCCTCTCTGTAATCCCCCCCTTCCCTTTTAAGATCTGGCCTAGATGTCAGTTCCTCTGAAAAGTGGAGCCCATCACCCTCCCTCCAGGAGTGCCAACTCCTTCCCCAAGTTCTCAGAGCACCCAGGACTAACCTTAACTATAGTTTCCAGCATGAGTCCAGACTGTGCCGAGAAAGTGGCTGCCAGGCCCTTCTCACCTTCATAGCCAGGAACCTCATACAAAGTGTGTCACTGGTGCTGAAAGGTGACTGTGAAATTCAATCACGTGGCGATTTTTTCATTTTACCTTCATCTACCTCACTGGATTCTAAGCAGAGACCACATCCAACCACTCATTTTATTTCCTGTGTCTAATACAGGTCCTGGCCCAGAATGGGGGGCTGATAAAGGCAGGCCTCTGCATTTGTATGAATGAATGAATGAATACTGAAAACATGTTCCCCATGGTGACGTTCTCCATATAGCTCCCTGATGGGCCATTTCAAAGATCCTTCTCCTCTCCTGAAAGCTTCAGAGTTTATAAGGTACCCTCTGAGTCCTCGTCAGGGACCCAGATGACAGGAGAGCCTCCAGGTCCTATGAAGCCTTCCTGAGCTCCCGGCAGGTTAGGCCCTGGGCTTCACAGCCCTTTTCTCTGTCTGAAGTCTGTAAGTAGCTTGTTTCTGTGTCAGGCTGCCTGCTCTGCCAACAGCCGCCCTCAGTGCAGACATTGCCCAGCACATCATGGCGACTGGCACCCTCTTGGGCTCAGTGGAGCAGTGAGGCCCTGGGCAGACAGGGAAGGCTCAGCCCCACAGCCCCAGGGTTGGCAGGGGGCACGGGGAGGCTGTGATCCAGCTGTGAGCGTTGATTCTCTCCTTCTGCCTGAGCGGAAGGTGGGGCATGAGGGAGTTTAAGAGGTTCCAGTACTAGCGCAGCTTGTGTCTCACATATGGAAATGGCACTGAGAACAAAACCACCCTTCTATAGCCTTGGCTACCTCGCACCTTTTTCTGAACCAAAAACAAGAACACGGGGCAGGACCAGAGGTGATGTGACAGCATGTGGGGGCTGTGGGCAGTTTACCCTGCCAGCTGACCTCTCTCGGGTGGATGGTGAAAGTTTGGGGTAGGTGGGGCTGCCTTGAATCTGCACATGCAGGTGGACGATGGCTGACTATGGCCTGGGGGAACACTTTAAACTCCAGCGTGTCCCCACACCCCAGAGAAGGCATTCCAGGAGGGCACCAGCTGCGAGGGGAGCATCCGGGGCGTCCTGTCTCGCCCCCTCTGACGCTGCCTCCAGGAGTCTGAGTGGCCTGCAATGGGTGGGGAGCCACAGCACTGAGAAAAAAAATCAAGAAGTGACTGCCTCTGAGGGAGGGCAGAATAAAAAGCCGGGGGGTAACAGCCTCCACCATCTGTGTGGTGAACTGTGGTCCTTACCGTCATTCATCCATGCGGCCACCAAGGCTCTGCCTCCTGCACCCCACAGACTGAGCCCACCTTGGATCCACTAGAATCCTGCTGGCCCAGAGGATATACCTGAGTCTCCGTTCATGCTGGAGAAACAGTGCCACCCTCCTGGGGCAAGCCCCTCCCAGCCCTAGAGTGATTACACAAAGGTGCACACATGGGCAGCCTCATGGGCACACTCTCCAGGTGCAGGTGTTGGAAGGATATTTGGGGCAGCAAAGGCGACGTGTCCTCAAGAAATATGCATGGCTGGTGCCTAAACCAACAGCTCTTGACAGCATCTGTGGGGTATGAGGCTGAATTCTCAGCAGGGTGCTAAGCCTGTGACACACTTTCAACTGTTTAATTATCATAGCAGCCCTGCAGGGTAGGCGATTCTAGTTCTATTTTTGAACTGAAGAAGCTGAGATTTGGAAATGATAAGTGACTCGCCCAAGGTCACACAGAGAATGTGAGGCTGCAGCAAAGTTGGGCTGGAGCCTGCTCCACTCTGAAGCTCTCTTCTTTGCCAGGGCAATCCAGGGGTCTCGTCAGGAAACTCTGCTTGCCTTCTAGAAGACAAGGCTGAACACAGGGCTGAGGGTTGGACACATGAGGTCCAGGAAGGCACAACAGGTACCATGTTTTCATTATGCTCTTAAACACTGAACACACACACACTTTCCATTAAAGAAAAACAAAACAAAACAAAAATGTCTGCATAGCAGCCTAGAAAATGCTTCAAGAAAGCGTATTTTGCTTACCATCTCCAGATCGAAGGATAAAAGATGGCACCAGGCTTTTGAAAGGCAGGTGCAGATGAGGTGAATACAGTGCACCAAGGGCAAGTCCCCACTGGCCAGGGAAGGTCCTTGCTCAGATGCACACAGCGTCTTGCATCTTGCACTGAGAAGAGAAGAGCTCACCGGCATCAGGATGTTGTCACCAAATCAGCATCATCAAAGCCAGTAAATGTCAACATTGCCAAGGAGACTAAGGCTGCAGAGCGCATACCTATTTCAGTTTCCTTCCTAGGCCAGGATGGGTTTTGGAAAAAGAGAGTGCCTTCTGCCTTATGTCTAGCTGCAGCCTTTGTCAGAGGGGTGGGTACAGGGTGGGTGTGATTTGAGAATGAACAGGTTGTTAGGGGCCCCTCTGCTCTGGCTCCAGCCTCTCCCTTGCTGCTTGACACGATTTCTATGGATCTACTACTCTGTTGATGATGCTTCCTCCTTTCTGGAGGTGAAGATTCACACTATTTCCTTAGATAGTTATTTTTTTTAAATGAGACTGATGGTTAGTGATTATCAGTGATACACAGTCATGCGTCGCTTAGAGACAGGGATGCAAAATTCTGAGAATCGCATCCTTAGGCCATTTCATCATCACTGTGTGAACATCATAGAGGGCACCTACACACGCCCAGCTGGCACAGCCTCCCACACGCCCGGGCTGTGTGGTGAGCCAACTACTCCTGAGCTACACGCCTGTGAGAAGAGGCAGCGCACACTGCCTTCCACTCGGGATCACTGCGTTGGGAGCTGCGTGTTTGGGCTCCAATTCCATCCTGCCTGGCAAAGCTGGGTGACCTTGGGCAAGTCACTTAACCTCTGTTGACAAAGTTTCTTTGTAAAATAGGGATACAGGTAGCCCTACTTCTAGGAGTGTTCTGAAAATTAAGCTATTTATGTAGAGTGTTTGGAATGAACCTGATGTATATATTCGTGGTTTTATTATCCTTTATAATGGCAAATTATTGAATCATCAACACCTCATTTGCTCAGCTTTAATAGGACACTCATACTCCTCATTCTGCTAAGAAGGATCGCCTGGGGCAGCCATGATGCTATCCAGCAGTCCTTGCGTCTCCCTCTACCTCAGGCCCTGGTGCTGCTTCTGCAGCCATGAAGTTACTTATCTGCACGGTGCCCAGTCCCTCTTATTAACCTCTTCTGACAGATGTGGCAGCTGGGCAGCCAGTGCATTTCTCAGTGGCACTTGGCTGGAAGGGACAATTCCCAGTGAAGTTTTCCAAATCCCAGGCTATTTGCTATTACACCATTCTGCCTCCTGCATTCAAGGCTTGTCGTCTTAGGAACAAGTCACTTTAGTTCCCCCCAGTGAACTGCCCCATGTGCACCTGCCCCGTCCCTATGCTATGCTGTGGACATGCTGAGGCCAGGCACATTCCAGAGAGGTCCATCGAAACCTCGAAATTACAGAGCACCCCAAGCTCTGGAGGGCTGAGCTGGGGGGTGTGGGGGACCTGGGGGCTGTGTGGCCAGAGTAGGCCTAAGTGAGCCGAAAGGAACCTTTCTGGCCAGCAGAGCAGAAGGGAGCCATAGGCGAGAAGGAACAATAGAGCAGATGCTTCGGATGCCTTTCATGCTCTTCTCCCAGAACTGAGTTGTGCCCAACAGGCATTTCAGAGCATCTGCCATATTGATAGTTAAATGCAGCCACAAGGGGATAGCTAGTGGCCCACAAAGCCTTTAGGAAGACGCAGTGCAGTCGGGGAGCAGACAGGCTTGCACAAGGAACCCATAGCAGGAGCGTGCACAGCCAGGCCTCAGGTGACCTGGCAGGATGTGGGGCTTCCTGGAGCACTCTGTGCAGAACCGATTGTGGGGGAGAAAGAAAGTGAGATAACAGCACAGGATGAGTGTTCCGAGGATCGGGCAGCCATAGGCAGTGGGCTGCTGAGTGTGTGTGGAAACCCCGTGGACTGGTCAGAGAACACGAAGACTTGGGGACTGGCCAGAGCTTTGGGTTTGAGCTTGGGTGGCTGAGAGGTGACACCTTTGACTGGTTTTGAGCTTGGGTGGCTGAGGGGTGCCACCTTTGGCAACAGCAGGGACCCAGGGAGGCCGGTGGGTTGGGGCCACCAAAACCCAGCTTCACACAGGTCATGGTGAGGCCTGTGAGGCAGTTGGAAATCCAGGGTGCGCAGGTCTGTCAGGGCTGAAGGAGAGCTTCCATGCAGCCGAGACTGCTATTTTCTTGTCCTGCTGAGAGACCTGCAGGTCAGTCTTGCATCATGGGCTTTGAGCGTCACCAGGAGAGAGCTGCCCTCATGTCGTAGCCCTGCACCTGCTGCCCACCCTGCCTGCCGCAGCTGACTGCTCTGAACACAGGCCCTGCCCCTGACCCCTGTCCTGCCATTTCAGACTTGGGAACTTGAAAGCAAATGGATGGATCCTACCTGGATGAGGAAGTTGTGAGATGTAAAACACATGGGTATTGTTGGCAGCTCTGATTTTACAAATGTGGTCACGTAGAGAAAGCTGATCATCAGTGAAGGAAAGTAAGGTGGCACCTGGAGACAGCGAAAGTGCGAGGCTGAGCTTTGACGTGGAGACACCTGCCTGACACTGCCACCTCGGGCCAGGGGTGCTGGAGGAGAGCCGCGTGGCTCTGTCCATGGCCTCCGTGTTGAAGTTTCTTCAGATTTTACAGCCAATACATCCTATTCTCATCTCAGTCTAATCAGAAAACTCAGTTTGTAGATCATTTTCACAAATCCCCATTGTGTTCTGGTTGTATATGCTCAGAGGTGTTCAGTAGGTTGCAGGACGGGAGCCTGTGTGGTAGAGCCTGGACTCAGTTCACATCCACCTGGTCATGCATTCTCCAAGTTTGTTTGCGCTACCTGCCATATAAAGCTGCTGAAAATCTCAGCAACTTAATCTAATACAATTTCTCCCTCACTCAGGCAAAGTCCACAGTGGCTGCTCCTGGACAGACAGTCCTCCCTCAGGCTGCATCCCCTGTGGCCTGGCCATTTTGTGGCTTTTAGGTTCTCACATCATCACCCAGCTGCCAACGGGGGAAGACGGATGGATGAAGGGTTCCTCTCACCCAGTGCTTAGCAGCCTCAGCTGGCAAGTGACATATAGCATCTCTACAGGCACCCCATCGGCAAGACCCAGCCATGTGGTCATGCCTGATGCAGACAGCCAGGAGGCCAGTCTTGGCCAGCAGCCCCAGCTAGCCACAGTGGAATGCTAGCCACAGTTATGCACCGTGGAAGGGGAGCACCAATCCAGATGCGAGACCAGTCCCCCTCCCGTCCAATGGAGAGTCAAAGGGTTGAGCTCTACAGAACACCCTGATGGAAAGACCTGAGGTTCACATCTGATGACAGCTGGGCATCATGGAAGGAGAAGAGCCAAACCCCAGGATACTCTTTTCCATGAACAGGACCTTGGTCTCTGTGGGACAGGTGGAGGGGACGTGGGGGCCAGAGCATGCCTCTGAGCACAGCCTGGGTCCATGCTTCCTCCCCTGGTGAGGACAGTCAGGGCAGTAAGTAAAGGCGGGAAGAAACTCATGCAGAATACCAGAGCAGGGCATAGGGGTGGAGTACAAACACTGCCCTCTAGGCCTGGGGGTGAGAGTAACAGGTCGAGGATGGTGCTTTTATCTTCTGGCTTGTGGGCCCCGTGGCGATATCACAATAAAGAAGATAGAGACCTGCTGTGGCTCATCGTATGGGGACTCACAAGTGCAGTGAGAGTCCAGGGGAGGCCTTGCGGGTATGGCAGCAGTGTAAGATCTGTGCGCACTTCCAAGGTGGGCTGGAATAAGCTCACATAGCTTTTAGAGAGGCTCCCTAAAAGCTGGTAACTGCCCCCCTCATTACCCTTGCCACACACACATAGACAAACACACACACACACTGCTGTCTGCTTTGTGCATCTCCAGATGGAAACTTATGCTTCCTAGTGCTGCAAATATGAGCCTTAATATATGTAAAAATAAAATGAGTGTGTAGGGTCTTCCCTGAAAGGTTTATTTTGCCTTTCCTTGCACAGAGGAATGGAGTCCTGCTCTAATGATGCTGAACAAGTCCTTTACCTTGAGATAACATAAAGTTGCTACTCTCCGAGGATCTCAGCCTCTGTTTACAATATAATTAGTATGGTAATCAAAAGCAGTCAATGAAACATAAAAAACTATTACTCATGGCTTTAAACTGTTAGTCATAAAATAATACAAGTTTAGAAATAGTGACAAATCCAGTTTTCCCAGTAAACTCTCAAGCATGCTATCTTTTGTGAGGCTTTGAAGTAAGAAAAAAGTCACCAATTTATCTCTGTCTGAGACCTTAGCTTATACGCATCTGCTAATGGCAAAAAGCCAAGACAGCTATTGCAAAGTTTCCACTAAAGCAAAAACATTTTTCATACTCTTCGCAAAGAGGGAAGGTTGATTTATTTATTTCTGGGGCAAAGATCTCTAAAAATATATGTTTTCTTTTCCCTTCAGCCAGAATTTGACTCCTGAAGTGCTCATAAAAATGACAGGCAGCACTGAGTCAAGAGTTGGTGGAGCTCCTTCTCCGCATCCCCACAGGCACCAGCTCCAGAGCAGGCCCCCACGCTCGGACCAGCAGGAAGGGATAAGCCACGCAGGCCAGAGCCTCCCCCGCTGCACAATGAGGCTGAAGGGTGGATCAGCTCCCCCGGGGCTGCTCCTACACAGTGTCAGGAAGGCGCAGATGGTGCTAGCAAACCTTATGAAGACTCACAGTGGGGAGGGGCAGGTGCATGTGGTGGCCACTCAGCTCTATGGACAAAGGCACTGGTTTTGAAGCCTAGGTGCATGCCAAGCCCAGTCTAGTGAAGTACGAGAATTGTTTCCAGTCCTCAGATGAGAAGGGTGGTGTGGAGTTGGAGTGCTAAAGTTGCTTACCCAATGCCACCGGCAAGTAGGATACCGACTCCACATCTCATGCTCTTTCCCCTCAAGCATCCCCTGGAATGGGACATGAAAGTGCTATTTTCCTGGCTGCTTACTTTCTCTGAAGCAGAGACAGTCATCAACTCCAAATATAGCATCCAGGACAAGAAAAGTATAACTCAAATTACATTGACCGTCAAAAGATGGCACTCACCAAGGCTTAATTTTAGATTTGATTCATCTACTGCGTGCTGGCTTCATGGATTTTTCCCTCCCTTTAAAATACTGTAGATGGAAAATCAGCTTCTAGATAAGCTGCTCATTTAACTCTCCATTTTCTGTTTCCACTGTTGCTCTGGCTGGAATGCAGCATCCACTCTTCTCTAAGCACATCATTGTAACATCAACACTAGTCACTCAAACCTGAAGATTTCATTTGTAAGCTGGAGTGCGGGAGGGAGGTAATCTAGATTTCCTACTGTGCCTTCCATCAAAAGTGGTAAAAAAAAATTCTGAATTCTGGCACACCTAGCTCAATTACAGGAACATAGTTCAGAGTATACACCTGCATTCATTGTATTTACAAATTTAAATACGCTGTATAGTAAGTTATGGCAAAACCACAGTTGGCTTTCCTCTCCTCACTAGCAGAGTTCACTCTGGAGAATAACAAATTAAAATAGAAATTGTAGTAATTTGAGAAACTTCATTTTACCTGAATTGATGGTTTATTTTACAGTTAAATTCTTATCTTCAAGAAATAGGATGTAAAATAAGAAAGATTGTTTTCTACTCTAACAAAAAATTTTGTTTTGAAAACATAAAACTATAAAATGATATCCCTCATGAGTATAGAGTCCAAAATTCCAAACATAATTTTATCAGATGGAATTCAACAATATATCAAAAGGACCCACACCTCACCTCACATACATAATCTAACTCAAAGTGAATCACAGACCTAATGTGAAACCTAAACTATAAAACTCCTAAAAGATAGCAAAGGAGAAACACTTTGTAACCTTGGGTTAAGCAAAGATTTTTTTAGTGATATAAGGGCATAATCTATTAAGAAAATGCTAATTAAAACCACAATAAGGTGTCTATACTGACCCATTAATGGGATTAAATGAAAAAGTACGACCTAACCAGGAGGACAAAACCAGTTTCTGTTACTACATTCTGTTTGAAAGCCTAAGTTTATGAGAAGTTTTAAGAGACAGGTCATTATCTGCAGGGCACGCACACGTCTGCTAATAAATTGCCGGATAGCTTCCCACTGGCCATGAAAGCCACACGTGGGTTTTCCCTCCTGACTAACCTGCGGTGCTTTTCGGTCGAAATTCAAGGTCCTGTCCAGTTGCATATAACAGATTTAGTCACAGTCCTCAGATTTCACATTGGGGACGGCACTTCAGTTCAATAACAATGTCCTGAGCCCATGCTCTACGGTAGATTCTGTGCTATGGACTAGGTAATAGAGACAGGAATTGACCACGGTCCTCATACATGGAAACAGACCTGCAGGCATTCCAGGTCAATCTGGGGACCCAGGGAGAGAAGTGTGGCGGGGATGTTGAGGGCTGGGGACACAGCATGCCTGGGAGAGGCTCTTGTCTGTCCTGGGTCTGTCCGCCCTGCGTCTGTGCTTGGCCCCATCTTAAGCAGTGCTGGTAGCACCCATCATAGCCCAACCCATGCCCACTGCGTTTGTCAGAGTCCAATACCGGAATCTGACCAGATGCCCATCTCTTTTTTCTCAACAATTCTATAAATACATATTATAAGTTATATTTTATGCTAAGAGAAATTTATGCCCGGAAAAAAACTCATTTTGTCACTCTTCTAAGCAGTGGTGAAAATTTAGGTGAAAAATTAGGTATTTGCATGTTCTACAAAAATCTGCTTTTCCATTGCATACTGGACATCCAAAATACAAAACACATGTACTAGAACACCTGGCCTTTTGATCAACGCAAATTTTAGTCATATTATTAATGAATCCAGCTGGACGGAAAAGAATGGAATTATACTACCCATGTATCTCCCTTCTGTGGCCTTCCTAAATTGATTCCTCCAAGTTCCTTTTACTACCTTGGACTTAATTTTAGAATTTAGCCTGTTTTGAAAGACCCTCCCACCGCACCCAACCCACATCTTTGTGTCCACAGGCTGTCAGAGCGACGCAATGCCACTGTTCTCCACCTTTGGTTCACGTAAAATGTTACCGCTACCCCTGCTCTTCTTCCAACCACCCTTGAAACAAATGTCTGGGCTTTTATTCTGAATGAGAACACATGAAATTTATAATCTCCTGTATTAATCAAAACTTCTAACTCTATTTTAAAATAAGACACCTTCTCAGTTCCCTCTGAGGAGGGCTGCAGAGGGACATCCTGCCGACCTAGGTCCTAGGGCGAGGCATGGTCCCATTTCTGTCCTGTTTCCCTCTCCCTCCCCTCACCTTCATCCACCACCTTGCTGAGAAAGGGGTGTGGAGAGGGGAAGGAAAGGAGGCAGGGATGCTCTTTCCTGAGTGCCACGGTGGAAATTGGCCTTGTGCTCTGTGCCTGGAAGATATTGAAGTGGATTCTCTCCTCGAAGCTCTCATTTGGGCTCTACTGCCACCTCACTGCCACTGGCGTCTGGTGTGGGTGTCCTTGACCTGCATGAGTCCACACTGGAGCCCACTGGTGTGCTTTTTGTTTGCTCACCTCATGTTCAGCCCCTGCTGCTCCCAGGATGCGTTTCCAGCATCTTTACTGAGACCTGTTCACCCGCACCCTCACCCACAACGGCCCCGTCCACCCGCACCCTCACCCACAACGGCCCCGTCCACCTGCACCCTCACCCACAACGGCCCTGTTAGAAAGGGTCAAAGGAAGTCTGATTCTCTATTTTAATCTTTTTTGTCTGGAGGGGGAATGGGACTCACATACTCCAGAAGCTCTCTCAAATAAAAAATCCTTTACAGAAGGTCGCTGTAATCCCAGATGATCTGACCTTATATACTGTATGTGAGAGAGAGTGGCTTCCAGGGCTGCCTTCCTGAGGCCTGCATGTGCTCTGAAACCCCTCTTGGAAGGACCACGTGTGTTCTCCTACAGAGGCTCAGCAGAGATTTCCATTCTAGCAAGCCAGCAGGTGCAACAGGCCCTGCTGTGTGCCAGCACGGTGTGTGGGTCTGGAGACACACACGAAGAGGGTCTGCCCTTTCTTTACCCTCGGATGCTGTTGGAATGGATGCCAGCCCAGACAGGGAGGGTGGGGCCACCCGTCAGAGAATAAAACCCGGAGACAATGATTTAAATGTACTTGGTTGAGGTTAGATCCTGTTTCCCAACCCTCCGTATCATTTCATTCCTGACCTCCACTATTAACAAATCATCCCCACTAACACCCCCACACACAAAGTCATGCGTCTGCGAATCACAGCACTCCCTAGCCAAGGAGTCGGGACACTCACTTCTCAGATGCCCAGGTCTCCTGAGCGCTGCCTACTGGACCCCGACATGGCTAGGGAGGGGGACACGTCTTCTCTCCCCCATGGGGAGGGGAGGAAGAAGCCAAAGTGCTCTCCTTTTATTTTTTTTTAAGATTAGTCATTTCCTTGATTACTTAGTTTCTAACATTCATGAGCATAAAAATTTTAAAATGTGTAAAATGAGTATTTGTATGTCCTGAGACAAGATGATGGCGATGTCTTTACCCCAGTTCTTCCTCTAAGCACTCTGAAAATCCCTGGGAATAAGTAAGTAGGCAAATATGAAAAGACTCTGAAAGATAGAGAGAAGAAGGCAGAGTGCTGCAGACCTCAAGGCTTGAGGACCAACACTGCGGTGGGTCCTTCGGCTTCTTTAAACTTTCCTGCGCTTGCCAGACGATGCTCCAGAGCATCCTGTAAGCTGGAGCTGCTAGCAGGTGTAGAGCAAGAGCATCAAACCAAAAAGGCTGCTCTCTATGGCCAAAGGATCAGGAAAGGGGGAGACCAGCTGCAAAGATGTATGTAAGTACCTTAATTGCAGTCAGTTAACAGAAAACCTAATAAACATTCTTTTTAGAGGATCTATGTATAAACATGCATTTTATGAGCGCATCAAATCTATCAACAAATATTTACTAAGTATATATGATGGCATCAGACACAACCCTAAGAATTCAAAGTCACATAGAGAAAAAAAATTCCCCAGATTATAAGAAGCTGATAGCCTGGTCTAAGTGGAAGAAATACGTATGAAGAAGTAAAACAAGGCAGAATGTTGAGGGACAGGTTAGGAATATGCACAGGTGTTTTGAAACACAGCAAAGTAGCAAAGAAACTATCCACCAGGGGAAGCTTTTAAACTAGAACTTGATTTGATGATGGAAATGTGATATTCTGGCCGCTTGGAATTGTTCCGTTACATAGGGTAGATCCTTGGAGGATAACGCACTTTTCTCCAAGGTAGATATGTTTGATCATAGGGTGTATTCTCAATCACCAGCTGTAGAAAGCCCAGCTAAAGCAGCATATACAATGACAGTCTCATCTCGCCTAAAGACAGTGGGATAAGCTCCAAAGTTGGTCAGTGAAGCAATGTCTCTCAAGGTCTCTAAGAGGCCTTTTCTGTCTCTCTGCCCTGCCTTACTCACAGGCAGGTGATGTTCCCCTCCAGTGTCACCATATCTGAGAGCCACTTGCAGATGTGGTGAAACAACCAAAAAAGGAAACATTTCCTCTTGTGCCTCTGGTATTACCAGTGAGGAAGACTTTTCACAGAAGCCTAGATGACTTTTCAACAGGGAACAGTGGCTGTGATTAAGCTATGAACTCAGAAACCTAGACTTAACTCATTCTTTAGCACAGGCAATAATGACACCATATTTGGTTTAGACCAACCCAGATGCCCTCTCTGGGCTTAGATAGTCTCTGCTCCCCCAAGCCTATAGTCATTGTATGTGTGGGCCAACCTGGAGTTCTGTTCAGGGGCAAGCAGATGGGCAATTGTACAGGTAGGGAAAGGATACTGTCTGCCAACATGAGGGGCTGTGACCTTCTGTTTTACCTGTCTCTACGTGCCCCAGAGCCTGGCCTGGCATTGGGTACATGGGAGTTATTCAGCAATGCTGGTCCAACTAACTGCATTGGCACAGATGGAAATGCCTGACTTTAATACAATGGAGAGACAGTGAGAGAAACAAGGAAAATATGAGATTTTTTTTTTTTTTAATGAGAAGTGCAATGAAATGAGTTACAGTCTTTTATTGCAGGACTCCGACTTTGTATGACTGGCCAATATTAACTTTGCATTTCCTTCAGTTTCCATAGCAATGCACCTCATACCTTCACTCATATTGCCAGTAGCAATTCTCCTAATATTATATTTGTCAAGTAATTTGCAAATATTTCCTGTCATTGTTTTTCTGGTCGTATTTCCTCGAAAGAGTACCACCACTTTGAAAATAAATAAACGAAAAGCTACATGGCACACGCACAGAGTCCCACTGCTCAGAGTGCATCTTGCTAATCAATGAATAGATATGCAGAATCCAAACTACATCCCTTTTATTTTCCTCCCAAGGACCAGTTAACTTAAGTCAAATATCATTATAGGCATCTCCTGTAGAAGGAGAAGATCCTTGTGCTAGGCATGGACTTCTAGACACGCCCAGAGTACAGCAGCTGGTCTCGGGGTTCTGTCTACAAGAGAGACACACAGGGGCCTGGAAGCACAGAGGAGGGGCACTAAAACCAGTGTAGGGCAGGGATGCTGGGCTCTCTGCGTGTGTCTGTGCACGGGGGTGTGTGTGTGTGAGAGGGGTGTGTGTATGCAAAAGGCATGGGAGGAGGGGAAACAGCACAAGTCAGAAGCCAGGGGGTGTGTGTGTGTGAGAGGGGTGTGTGTATGCAAAAGGCATGGGAGGAGGGGAAACAGCACAAGTCAGAAGCCAGGGGGTGTGTGTGTGTGAGAGGGGTGTGTGTATGCAAAAGGCATGGGAGGAGGGGAAACAGCACAAGTCAGAAGCCAGGGGGTGTGTGTGTGTGAGAGGGGTGTGTGTATGCAAAAGGCATGGGAGGAGGGGAAACAGCACAAGTCAGAAGCCAGG
>NW_016803399.1:699857-724305 GCF_001698545.2 Rhinopithecus bieti
TGCACGGGGGTGTGTGTGTGTGAGAGGGGTGTGTGTATGCAAAAGGCATGGGAGGAGGGGAAACAGCACAAGTCAGAAGCCAGGGGGTGTGTGTGTGTGAGAGGGGTGTGTGTATGCAAAAGGCATGGGAGGAGGGGAAACAGCACAAGTCAGAAGCCAGGAGGCTGGACACAGTGGTTTCTCCTGGGCTGGACAAACCTAGGCTGAGGTGCATGTTGCTTTCTACCCTTCTTCTCTTCTCCAAAGCTGGTCCTCAGGTAGACCGAGCAGGAGTAGCTCTGGTGAGTGTGGAGATGACAAAAAAAGCTGAGCTCTTTCTGAGCCAGGTGGGCCCCCAAGCCTTGCACTTGTACCTCCCATGTCATCCTGAGCAGTGTTCACCTCTCTGCTTCATCATCGGTGGAATGGGAATAAGGGAACACAGCACCATCCAGAGGATTCTGGGGAGGTTGGATGGCTCCATCTGCAAGGGTCCCTGAGAGCAGAGTGTGGCCCAGAGTGAACATGTGGCCAGTGTTAACAATGGCGGGTGATGAGAATGAGGACGGTGAGCATTCTCGCTTCCCAGCTGGGAAACTGAGATGAGAAACTTTACAAAGCTCACCTAGGAAGCATGGGAAGTGGCATGGAGAGCCAGGGCTACATGTCTTCAGACAGCCAAGTGTGCCTCTGAATCTCCAGTCTACTGGCTTCTAGAGAGGCAGACTGTTTAGGAGACAGCCCTGACCTCACAGGGTGTGACCAGTAATAGTAATGGACCACTGCTGCTCACATTTAGTGAGGACTGCAGTTTGCATGGCACTTCCACATGCACTGTTGTCCTGCACCTCCACTGGGAGTTGTTGGGAATTTCTGGGTGGATGCCAGGGTCGTGTTCAATAGAATGCTCAAGGCTGCTGGCTTCACCCCCAGGCCCCAGGCAGTAAATCTGGTCACCCTCACTGGCGTTAAAATGGTCCAACGTGTCCATATGAACACCATGAATGGCCGGGTGGCCTTCCTAAGCATGGCCCGAGGCGCTTCCGGCTATGATGCTATCAGCACTGCGTGGTGGCATAGTGCCCCGGTCAGGGAAGGTGGCCTGAACCCATGCTTGCTGAGCTCCCCATACATTCGCAGGCTCTGGAACTCTACACATCTTTTCATTCCTGTTTGCTTTTTAAGGAGCATAATGAAGGTTCTTGAGGAAAAATAGCCAAAAGATAAATACAATAAAATAGAACAATTCTAATTTTAGTGGGGAAGTTTGCTAAGCCAGGCCTTTAATGCTTTATTCTCTGTCGAGAGACTCCTGTGCAAAGCTGGCAGCTTGCTTGAGAATGGGAAGGGAAGGTGCAGCGCCTAGGAGTTTAGAGACGGAAGGAACAGCACCCCTTAGAGGTGACAGGGACAGCACTCCTTGCCCGGCTCCCCTTGGATCCAAAGTGCAGGCATGTGTTGGGGAGACATGTTGAGTAACCCTGATGGCCTTGGGTTGCCCTAGGCAAATCCAAGTGCATGGAGGTCACGAAGCCCTGAGGTTAGAAAGCTCTGGGGAAGGCAGGCCAGCAGCAGAGACGACCAGGCAGTAAACTCGGGGCTTCTCATGGTCTGCCTCCTTGGTCAGCCTGCTCCTAAAAATTATGGCTTTGAATGATCCAAAGAGTGGTGATACTGTGAGCCATCTTTCCTGCACATCTAGTTCAGGAAAGGGGTGCTTTGTCCTCCCCACAGCCTTCAAGCCCTGGAGGAGCAGATGCTATTGGGGCAAGAAGAGGGGAGGTTGGGTCCAGCCATGGGGGAGCCCTCCTTCTTAGACTGCCTGGATGAGTGCTCCTGCCCCGGCCTGCACAGTCCCTGGTGTTATAGCGATTGGGAGCTCCCCCTTAAGGCTCCAGACCACGGCGAAAGGGCTGAGATGGGATGCACCCAGCATCAGCAGTATAGTCATGGCTCAGTGGTGAGCGCCATGCACTAGCTGAGGCTCCTGGGCACCTCTGCGCCTGTGCAGCATGGTGAGTGAGCCTCCCCAGGGAGCACAGTGCACCTGCTCTTGGGGGGCTGTGAGGCCCCTACCCGGGGGGCAGAAACTGATCCCTGGCCCTTGGGACATTTGGAAGTATGTAAGTGTCCAGGGGGTTTCTGGGCTTCCTGGGTGGGAGGGGATGGGAGTGGAAGGGTGTAACAGAAGCTGCTGGTGGTTCATTTGTTTTACTTTGAGATGCTACAGAAAGAGCACCGACTGCACCCCAGAGCTCAAAGTGAACACCCCAGTCATACGTGAGCTGCGTTACTCATGAAGTCGTCATTAAACAAGTATTTGTACTCCTTCCCCAATAAAATTATATAAAGGGCCTTTGCCAGCATATTATTGTGGCTTTAAAACTCAATTAGAAAGTCTGGGCATAGTGGCTCATGCCTGTAATCCCAGCACTTTGAGAGGTCGAGGTGGGAGGATCACATGAGGTCAGGAGTTCGAGACCAGCCTGGCCAACATGGCAAAACCTCATTCTTACTAAAAATACAAAAATTAGCCAGGCATGGTGGTGGGCGCCTGACGTCCCAGCCACTAAGGAGACTGAGGCATGAGAATTGCTTGAAGCCGGGAGGCGAAGGTTGCAATGAGTGGAGATCACACCATGGCATTCCAGCCTGGGCAACAGAGCAAGACTAGGTCTCAAAAAAAAAACCAAAAAACAAAAAACAAAAAACAAAACAAAACAATAAAAACCCCCAAACAATCAATTAGAGATAGTTAAGTTCTAAAGGATCATACTGTGTATTAGGATTAAAAATACATGTAAGTAATTCTATTTGTTTAATGTGTATATGTAAACACACACATTTGTTTTGCCATAAAAATCCCCCAATTTGTTTGTTTAGGGAAGAGTTGTCTGTCCCCTCCCCAGCATCGCCAGGGCCTTTCCTTTTGTAGTAATGCAGAGACTGCCAATGATATGAAGCCATTTTTGTCCAGCAGTCCACACCCTCCATAGTCTCTTAGTAGCATGTTAAATAAACTGATTTAGTGGGCAGTTCTTCAGTCTTCAAGGTTAAAAGTTCTCCCGTGATACATGGGCCTTCTGATAAGTGTGTATATAACATAACATCTTATTTACTGGTTTCAAAGGGGTGATCCTGATCTAAAACTTCATACTGGTACATTCATTTCCCTGTCTTTTTTGAAGGTGTCTCCACCTAGATTATAAAGTCCAAGACAGCAGGTTCCAGGACTTACCTGGTCGCTGCCGCACCCTGAGTCTGGAATAGGACCTCGCATGGCATAGGCCAGCAGCACACGTGGAGGGAGAGGAAGAATAAGGAGCAGTGAAGATCCTGTAAGAACATCTAAAGAAGCAGTGTAGGGAGGGAAGCCCTCTGATTGCAGGAATCTCTAAACAGCAATCTGCCAAGGCCCTGACATTTCCCCAGCAGGTGTGGGTGTAAATATTCCTCTAAACAGTTGTGGGTTGTGCTGCTGAAGCAAGGTTTCCCATCGGGAGAAGCTCTTATCCCAGTCATCACAGAGCCTCCATGGGTTCTCCCAGCTCCTGGACTTCTACTTCTCGGGCTGCTTCTGATCTGGTCTTGCTGCCCTCCCTGGCCTCTGTGTTGGTCCCAATGGTGTCCTCACCATCACCTGTGAGCTCCTGGGACCAGAAGCCCAGCTTCCACTCCAGCCATTGTCTTCGGGCATTTGTTTGTAAAGGCCAAGATGTGAGTGTCACATTCATGTAATCAAAAATGAATCAGCTGCATCTTCTGCACACCTGTGTTCTCAGTGTCTCTTTCTTTTGTGTGTGTGTGTGTGTGTGTGTGTGTGTGTGTGTGTTTAGTCACTTTTTATTTTTATTTTTTATTATACTTTAAGTTCTGGGATACACATGCAGAATGTGCAGGTTTGTTACATAGGTATACATGTCCCATGGTGGTTTGCTGCACCCATCAACCTGTCATCTAGGTTGGGTATTTCTCCTAATGCTATCCTTCCCTTACCTCCCCACCCCAAAACAGGCCCCAGTGTGTGATGTTCCCCTCCCTGTGCCCATGCATTCTCATTGTTCAATTACCACTTATGAGTGAGAACATGTGGTTTTTGATTTTCTGTTCCTGTGTTAGTTTGCTGAGAATGATGGTTTCCAGCTTCATCCATATCCCTGCAAAGGACATGAACTCATCCTTTTTTATGGCTGTATAGTATTCCACCGTGCATATGTGCCACATTTTCTTTATCCAGTTTATCATTGATGGGCATTTGGGTTGGTTCCAAGTCTTTGCTGTTGTGAACAGGGCTGCAACAAACATATGTGTGCATGTGTCTTTATAGTAGCATGATTTATAATCCTTTGGGTGTATACCCAGTAATGGGATCACTGGGTCAAATGGTATTTCTGGTTCTAGATCCTTGAGGAATCGTCACACTGTCTTCCACAACGGTTAAACTAATTTACATTCCTACCAACAGTGTAAGAGCGTTCCTATTTCTCCACATCCTCTCCAGCGTCTGTTGTTTCCTGACTTTTTAATGATCATCATTCTAACTGGTGTGAGATGGTATCTCATTGTGGTTTTGATTTGCATTTCTCTAACGGTCAATGACGATGAGCCTTTTTTCATATGTTTGCTGGCCACATAAATGTCTTCTTTTGAGAAGTGTCTGTTTCTATCCTTCACCCACTTTTGATGGTTTTTTTTCTTGTAAATTTGTTGAAGTTTTTTGCAAATTCTGGATATTAGCCCTTTGTCAGATGGATAGATTGCAAATATTTTCTCCCATTCTGTAGGTTGCCTGTTCACTCTGATGGTAGTTTCTTTTGCTGTGCAGAAGCTCTTAGTTTAATTAGATCCCATTTGTCAATTTTGGCTTTTGTTGCCATTGCTTTTGGTGTTTTAGCCATGAAGTCTTTGCCCATGCCTATCTCCTGAATGGTATCACGTAGGTTTTCTTCTAGGGTTTTTATGGTTTTAGGTCTTATGTTTGTCTTTAATCCATCTTAATATGGAACTGTTCTACTCCCTGTGGACACTAAATGTCAGCCGTGACCTCATGAGCAGAGGTGGCCAGCATTCCCCTGATCTCCACCCCTTTTTGCCATGACTGCTGCACCCTGCCCAGCTTCTGAGGATGGATAGAGATCTACACATACGACCCAGGCACACAGATATAAGCTCAGGCAAGTCACCAAGCACAAGTTAGAAAATGCACACCTGAGTCCCAGGTCTTCAGTTCCAAAGCCTGGATGGCCTCTCCACTTAGTGGGTCAGACCAGCCTGGACACGCTCTTGTCCCAGAAACCCGGCCTCAGGAGTCTATCTCCATCTTTCCCCCACACACACATCCAGGGATTGTTGGCTCCTTGGATTTTACCTTTCCTCTTGTGAAGTAACAGGGAAAGAGAGTAACAAAGGAACTCCAAGACCTTCTCTACGAGGCCCAGTCCCCACACCTTGCCCCACTTTGTCTTCCTTACCCAGAGCTCCTTTCCCTACCCTGGAGAGGGCTCTTCACAAGAGGGGTTTTGCCTGGCCAAGCAGCTCCTTTGGGGCACACTGAAGGGTGACTTTGCGTGTCCTGGAGATTCAGGAGGAGCAGCCCCAGGCAGAGACCTTAGGGGGATGGATGGTCTGTGAGGGTGTCTCCGTCATTGATACTGCTCATGTCTGTCGGCTTGAATTCCCAACCCAAGCTCTCTATATCATGGTCCTCACCCCAGGACATCCTTCAATATAACTTTTCTTCTTTAGAGAAGCATTTTATGCAAAGCAAGATTACCAAACACATTGTCCTTCAAATAAAACAGCAAACCACCTACCAGTCTCAGTAATGTGTGAAGAAGTTTTCCAGCAGCTCCTATTAAATATTCAGAAAAACACCATAAATGCTTCAGGGATACTTTATGGGTTTCTTAGCTGGCTTCTGTAGACCATTAAAGATCTCCAACCAAATCAGGCAGCAGAACTCAGATGATTTATTTCAGGCATCCGTCACTGCTGGACATAATGAAGTGCATGAAAGTGGATGCACGTGTGTGTGTTTCCAGACGCCACAAGGTTCTTGCAGACAGTTATGTCATCAGCTGTCATCAGCAGCAGTCTCACCAGGCCAGTGCCATTTGTTGAGCAAAGGAGACCTGACTCGCAGAAGCAAGTGTGTCAGGACCCAGAGGATGCATGGCCACCCTGTCCCACATCAGTCTACAGCTGGTGAGAACAAAGCCATACCAAGCATGGACCAGTACAAGGTACAGAAGCAGAAAGGCTGCAGCGGGTGCCCATCCTCCCCAGCCCTGGCATCGCTTCCTTGATGCTCTGGCCACACTGTCCCTTCTTGATACTCTTTTCTCAGTCCAGTAACTGGAGGTCTGGACCCACAGAAGGTCTCTTCACTCGAGTCTGCGGGGCTCCTCTCCTGCCTGTGGGTGCGGAGTCTGTCTGTCCTCTCCCCCTTCTCTCCTGGGGTATTTTCGCCTTGTTGCTCCACTGATTCCCAGAGAACGTGCTCATCCAGCATCCATGGCCTGTCTAATAGAGTGGGCTTCTGAAGAGGGGCTGGGAGCTCCCTGCCCATATGCTGCAGAGAGCTGAGGGTGTCACCGCAAGGCTCACAGTGAGCCCACTGAAGACTGGAAGTGATGAGTCCCAGGAAGTGACCGTCGTTGGCAGTAGGAAGCAGCCACCATGTAAGGTACCTCTTGGAGCAGAGCCACAGCAGAGTGCTCTGCAGACATGGAGGAAATCCTGCAGTGACACCCATGAGGGGGACTAGAGGGGAGAAGGTGGCTGCCACTGCACTTCAGGACAGGACTCTGGTGCTTGGAGCTTTCCCACCCTCACACAACCTCACCATGAAGGGGGGCAGCGAAGAGCACAGGAGCTAAACCCAAACCAGCTCATTTTATGCACTGTCTTTTACAGACAGCAGTGGACACGGAGCGTTTTGCTTGTCTGTTCTTGGTAGTATGTACAGAACCTGGGTGTCCTCAACTATATTAAGATGATATTCATGTAGCAAGGTTCCAAGATAGACCCTAAAAGGTTACATGGTTGGAGCAAGAGAAATCTATTTTCACAGGGACTGAAGCGCTTGCTGGAGAAGGCAGGAAGGGTTGAGGCAGCACAGCCAGGCTGCTGTAGTAACACAAGGGACAGTAGGTTGGGTGACGGTGTGGGGTCCCTTAGCTCTCCCCAGGCATACTCCCTGTGGACTCATGTTTGGATCTCGCTAAGAATGGAATGTTTGTGGACCCCCAAATTCACATGTTGAAATCCTGACCTCCAAGATGAGCCTTTGGGGATGGGGTCTTTGAAGGGTGATGAGTTAACGAGGGTGGTGTTCTCACGAATGGGATCAGTGTTCTTACAAAAGAGGCCCCTGAGAGACCTCTCCCTCCTTCTTCCATGCAAGGACACCATCTATGAACTAGGAAACCGACCCTCACCAGACACCAGGTCTGCTGGCACCTCAATCTTAGACTTCCCACACACCAGAACAGGGACAAATTTGTGTTGTTTATAAATCACCCTAGTCTATGATAGTTTGCTTTAGCAGCCCAAGTTGACTGAGATGGGTCTCATGGGGTGTAGGGTGTCTAGACTTAAGACTGAGAGTTGCTGCACTAGGGCCTCACAAAGACATCAAAGCCCAAGCAGTGAGGCTCGGAGACCCTGCTCAGAGAGGAACCTTCACCCCAGCGTGCTGCGGGCGACTCCAAGCAGAAGGCCACAGTGTCTCCGAGGTAGGTGACACGTGGCACAGATGAGACTCTCCTTGGGGACTTCCAGACCACATGGGATGAGGCTTTGTAGGACGTAGGGGTGCCAAAAGAATGAGTGGGGGAGGGTTAGGAACAGTGGGGAGCTGCTCAGTGTAGGGAGATAGTTCATGGCTCTTCCTTCTAATGGTTAAAAAAGGGATCTGATCCTGCCTTGGAGAGGACAGAGCACAAACTTTGGAATTATGCAAATATGGGGTGGGGTACTCCATGCCACTTATTTAACTTTTCTCAGCCCCAGTGCCTTCATTTTTGTTTGTTGTTGAGACAGCGTCTCACTTCATCACCCAGGCTGGAGTGCAATGGCATGATCTCGGCTCACTGCAACCTTTGCCTCCCAGGTTCAAGAGATTCTCCTGCCTCGGCCTCCCAAGTAGCTGGGATTACAGATGCCCACCCCCTCGCCCAGCTAATTTTTGTATTTTTAGTAGAAATGGGGTTTCACCATGTTGGTCAGGCATGAGCCGCCCCGCCTGGCTGTCTTCATTTTTAAAGCAGAGATAATGTCACCTACTTCTCAGGGAAAGTATATATAAAGAGTGGATTGCTCATACAAGGCCAGCATCTAGCCATCTCTTGGCACTTACCATGTACTCAGTAAACGTTTATGGAAAAAATATGCATGCGTCGTGACCACATGCTGACAAAACCTGCATTCTTTGAAGAGTTTGTTTTACTAGGATGGATCTTGCTCACGCTGAACTGATGCTTCCCAAAATAAGACACACAGGCCTGCCTTGGTCTCTGAGTATGAGGAGGTGAAAGAACAATGCTCTTTGAAGGGCCCTGCAGCATGAGCTTAGGACAAGGCATCTCCACCGGGAATGCGAGGGCTCGGCTTCCACTGAGGGCCTGTGTTGAAGCAGGACTGAAGGGGCTTTAGTGAATGACCCTAGCTCTGCCTAGAGGACCCTCCAGTGCACCTCCACATACAGGTGGGTGGCAGATACCACCCTGGTCCATAAAGCACGGATATCTTTACTTCAATCATTTACATAAGGTCACCTCTACCATGACTTGTTGGCATTTCAGACTAAGCTGCAATACCAGCTTCAGCACCGAGGCTGTGCAGGATGCATTCCCACGTCCCACAGTTACTCACTGACATTGGTTCTGTTAGGGGCATTGTCGTGATAATGGGATAATCCATGGGGTAAGCATCACCGCTGTCCTTTATTCTAACAGTGGGGATGATAGTTATTCCACAGTGAGATGAATATTCTGGTGGAGGGAATCGCTGTGTGCTCCGTCTGTCCTGGACTCACAGGGGATGTCAAAAGGGGTAGCAGCTGAGCTGACATCTCAGAGATAAGTAGGAATTAGCTAGATGGAAAAGGGGGCTGAGTAAGGTCATCATTCAATCATTATTCATTTAGTATTTCTTTTTTTTTTTGAGACGGAGTCTTGCTCTGTCGCCCAGGCTGGAGTGCAGTGGCCGGACCTCAGCTCACTGCAAGCTCCGCCTCCCGGGTTTACGCCATTCTCCTGCCTCAGCCTCCTGAGTAGCTGGGACTACAGGCGCCCGCCCCTCGCCTGGCTAGTTTTTTGTATTTTTTAATAGAGACGGGGTTTCACCGGGTTAACCAGGATGGTCTCGATCTCCTGACCTTGTGATCTGCCCATCTCGGCCTCTTAAAGTGCTGGGATTACAGGCTTGAGCCACCGCGCCCGGCCTCATTTAGTATTTCTTACCTTGTCCTATGGTCTGGTTACAGACGACCAAGAACCTTTGTCCTGGGATGCAATGGAAACAGTGTGGGAAGAGAAACACCCCACTGTATATCAGGCCAGGTGCTCCAGTCCTAAGGACCCAACAACTCCTTCTCCCAGGATCTCGCTTTTACATCAGCCATTGGATTCATTCTTTCTTTAGGATAAGAATTAAGAGTAAAATAATTCGTTTTCTTCTTTCTTTACCATTTAAGAGATGAATCTGGCATGGTAAATTTTAAAAAGGCTTGATCATCTCTGCTCTAATGAAAATTAGACTCTGATCCATCATCTTCCATTCATTCATCTACCAATCCTATTTTTTTTAAATTTTAGATTAGGTGGAACATGGGCTGGTTTGTTGCATGGGTGTATTGCATAGTGCTGAAGTTTGGCTTCTAGTGCACCCATCACCCATACAGCAACTGTAGCACCTAATCCATAGTTTTTCAGCTCTTGCCCCACTCTCTCCTTCCTTGTTTGTGTCGCCCCCAGTTTCTATTGTTTCCATCTTTATGTCTGTGTGTACTCATTGTTTAGCTAGCAGTTACAAGTCTGAACATGCAGTATTTGTTTTTTTCTTTCTGTGTTAGCTCCCTTAGGATCATGGCGTCCAGCTGCATCCACGCATGCGTACATGCTGTGTAGTATGCCGTGCATCTACCCATCCTTAATCCATCCTCCAACACCGACCCAGGTCCCTCTGAGCTCTCAGCACACCACTTAGATACCAGAAGTGGAGACACATGGGCCATGCCCTCTGACCTTGAGGTCCTTGCTGAGGATGACATTTGGCCTCTGACCTCAGGCCACACTAGGCACACTCATTCTGCTGTCTACAGGTGTTCCCACAGCCACACAGCTTCATGGTGTCTATCTCTCTGTCTGAGCACATCTAATGTTTTCTGCCACTTTATTACAAAGTCTGACTTTATAATGCAAAGTGACTCCAAACAGGCATTAGTAGACATTTCTTGTCAAAGCATAGATAGCTTTAACATTCTTTTTGACTAGTTATTTTCCTCCATAAAAATAAGATCTCAATTAAAACAATGGAGCATAAAATTAAATTTCTGAAAGAGTACAGGGACTTGTCTACTTTGTGATGTTCTCTGCTGTGGACTGGCACAGTGGACTGAGCACATGGTAGGCACTTGATAAATATTTATCAGATAAAATAGCATTATGGCTCACAACGATGGCATATCTCAAGGAGTTGAACAGTGTCCAAGAGCACTACAAATTGAAACACAAAATAGCGTGTTTTATACTTTGTAGTAACAGAGCAAAACTAAATGGGTAAAAGCTTGGTTGAATCAGGAGGCCTTTAAGGGCCCTTGCAATCTTGCAGTTTCACGATTCTAGGAAAATGGGGCAGGATCACTTGGGAATCAGAGGGAGGAATATTTGGATTCTGCATGGGTTGTTTGGTAAGCTCCTGTGGAGGTAGATGGAGGCGACGCTGCTGAGCCCCTCTATTAAGGGTGCTATGGAGCACATTCCTCATAGCGGGGATAGGAACCATTACGACTACCGTTGCCAGCTGTGCTGAGGAGGGTGCGAGTCCGTCCGTGATCAGGGTCTAGCCTCCTGACCCTGGTCCATAAAGCATGGATACCTTTACTTCAATCATTTACATAAGGTCACAGAAACAAACAAACAAATACTCCTGACCCCAGAGTCCTTAAGTCGGCAGCTTCAGGAATCTGCATCTATAATGAGCCCACCAGATCGCCCATTTGCGTGCTTAGGTTGAGGGCCCTGGGAACAGCACCATGAGACCCCTTAGGGAAACAACAGAGGACATGAGATTTGGGCCTCAGCTTGGCTGCTGCCTCCTGGGTGTGTGCGGTTTCAGTGAGGTAGAGTTCATGAACAGGTGTAGAAACAGAGAAGGCTGATGAAGTTTCAAGCCTCGGGTTAGGAGTAAGCCTGTGCCTGAGGTTAGCGGAGGGCTCTCTGTCCAGCGTTAGAGATGAATCTTCTGTTGGTATTAGGGGCACCTTATGACTAGCTAACCCTGGCAGTGAGAAGGTCGATCTTAAGCCAAGATGAAAATGGGCTCTATCTTTGCGGGTTAGTGTCAGGGCTTTGGAGAAAGGCAAGGCGGCTCCGGACTAGGACTGTGTCATCCTTGTGCCTGGCGATGGAAGGGGCACAGTCGGTAGCAGGAGGCTGTAAAGCTGCCCTGCTGAAGGAGTTCGGGCAGGGGTGAATGATCCCCACAAGAAAGCCTGAAGGATTCCCGCTCTGCTTTGAAAGTCAGGCCAATGACCTCCAAGTTCCCCTCCAATTTTATTCTTACTCGTTTTATGACCCTATAATAAGGTAACCAGCCACAGAGCGAGGCTGTTACTTTATATTATGATTTGCCATAAGTACTTCAATGAGAACCCCAGTATGTTAAAAAATTCTTAAAGCTTTTTAAAATATAAATACATATTCTACTGGGAATCACTAGGTTATAAGCTACATTGTATTTTATAGAGTTAAAAGGGAAAAGATGTTAGATGTTACCCTCACAGAATGGTTTTTTTTTTTTTTTTTTTTTCAAGACTCTGAAAAAGCCGACATAACATTTTCTGCTTCACTCCTGACAGCTCCTGCCAGTCTAGTTGGCAATGGGATGTCAGTGGCTCCAGCCCCGAGACGCACACTTGTTGAGTCAGGGCCAGGGGAGGACAGGCGTAACTGGTCAGAACGGAGGTGCAGGCAGGCACCACACCAGAGCTGGGGAGGCACTGGAAACTGATTCTTCTGAAGATAAAATGAGAGAGGCCCAGAAATGAGCCGCGATTGGGTCCCAGTGACACAACTGGCTATTCAGTTTCTCTACCTCCCCTGTCTTGTGAGGAGCAAGGAGTGGCTCTAATTTTTTTCAAAACTCGCCATAGAGTAATTCTATCAAATTCAATATTCGCTATTCACCTACATCCACAGCTGGAATACACTTCACCTTGTCTCAGAAATAATCCAGACTATAAGTTCAGAAAGGAAGTTGGCTGTGCAGGATGTATCAATATCTCATGTGTGCCTGAAGATATATTTAGTAGAGAAAGAAAAGTATCTGTTCCTTATGTGTTCTCTGACCTGGACACAACCACTAGAAGGGTAACTCAAGATGTATTTTGTGGATCACTAAATACATGGAATGTCTGTGGCTGAAAAGTGAAAGGTAAGTTCCACAATGGAGTATATTTGGCAGAATTCGTCAGGATTCTTTGCTACCAAGTTTCTCAGAGCTGTCAGTAAGGTGGTGTATTTATCAGAAGATATATTGGGAAATTCTAACTTAGAGGCTTCAGTTGAAGACAAATACTAAGAAAAAAAAAATCACTGAAATCCACCAATGTGTGGCAGTGAGTATACAGAAAGCTTTTTACTATATTTAATTAATTCAGTAATTAATCAAGTTAACAGAAGAAAAAGAAAATATAAACTAATAATTTCATTAATAGGACTTCATTAAGCCCTAAATTTTGTGTAATAATGGAATTTTGCGGTCATTTTGATATATATGGAATCACAGAAAAAAAGTTATTAGAATGACTTGCCTGTTGACAAAGAAAATAAGATTCATTTACATGGCAAACTAGGAACAGAGGGAAACATCCTTGACTTCATGAAAAATATCTGCAAAATCCTACAGCTAACATCATACTTAACGATGAGAAACTGGATGCATCTCACCCCAAATCAGAGATAAAGCAAATGCGACCACTCTTTTTCATTTTTTTTTTCTTTTTTTCTTTTTTTGAGACGAGTCTCCCTCTGTCATCCAGCCTGGAGTGCAGTGGCGCAATCTCGGCTCATTGCAACCTCTGTCTCTCGAGTTCAAGCGATTCTTCTGCCTCAGCCGCCCAAGTAGCTGGGACTACAGACGTGTGAGGTGGCCACTCTTCTTACCACTTTTATTCCACATTACCCTGAAAATCCTTGCTAATGCAATAAACAGGTAAAGGAAATAAAAGGCATGCATATTGGATAGAGAAATAAAACTGTCCTTGTTCTCAGATGGTAAGATTGTCTGTAGAAAATTCTGAAGATTCAACAACAACAAAAACAAGAACAAAACCTCCTGGAACGAGTAAGTGGTGATAATTAGGTTGCAGAATACAAGGTTAATGTTTAAAAATCAACTGCTTTATATAATACATGTATGTAATACATATTAGCAAAGAATATTGGAATTTGAAATTAATAACAAAATTTCATTCACATCCAAATATGAAATACTCAAGGCGTAAATCTAACAAAATACATATATGCAAGATCCATATTAGGAAAACTGTAAAACTGATGAAAAAATCAAATAAAATCTATATTAATGGAGAGATGTTCCATGTATATAGATAGGAAGACAACATTGTCAAGGTGTCAGTTCTTCCCGGCTTGATCTATACATCCAATGAAAGCCTGATGAAAATCCCTGCATGCTATTTTATGGATAGGGATAAACTGATTTTAAAGTTCATATGGAAGGCAAAGACCCAAGATAACCAGTGCCATATTGAAGGATACAAACAACAGTCAGAGAACTGACACTGCCAATGACAATCAAGATAGTGTGATAGTGGAAAAAAGAGAGAGAGAGAGAGACAGTCAAGGGAACAGAATAGAGAGCCTACAAATGAATCCACAAAAATAGAGTCAACCGATATTTGACAAAGGAGCAAAGGTATTCCAATGGAGCAAAGAGAGGCTTTTCAACAAACGGTACTGAAAAAGTTAAACATCAATATGCCCAAAAAAAGACACAGATTTTCACTGTTCACAAAACTAACTCAAAATAGATCATATTCTAAGGTACACAACTGTAACTCCTACAAGGTATCACAGGAAAATTCTCAGAAACTTGTGTTTGGTGAAGATTTTTAGATACAACACCAAAAGCACTTTCCATGAAAGAAAAAGTTAAATTGAGCTCCACTAAAATTAAAAGTTTCTGATTTGCAAAAGACATGGATAAGATAATGAAAATAAACTATCGACTGTAAAAAACAGTGTTTGCAAAACAAATATCCGATCAAGGACTGGATCCAAATATACAAAGAACTCTTACAACTCAACAACAAAACAACACAATTTAAAAAGTAGAAAAAAAGACCTGAACAGGCACGTCATCAAAGAAGACATACAGATGGCAAATAAGCATACGAAGCGATGCTCGGCATCATGTGTCAGCAGCAAAACACAAATTAAAACAACCATGAGACACCACTACACACCTACAGGAATGGCCAAAATCCAGAACCCTGACCACGCCAAAGGCTGGAGAGGATGTGGAGCAGCAGGAACTCATTCGTTGCTGATAGGAATGCAAGTGGGCTGCCACTTTGGAAGATAGTTTGTCAGGTTCATCTAAGACTAAACATCTCCTTGTCCTATAATCCAGCACTTGTCCTTCTTGGTATTTACCCAAGTTAAAAACATATGTCTAGAGAAAAAGCTGTATATAGGTTTATAGAAGCTCTATTAATAACTACCCAAACTTAGAAGCCACCAAAATGTCCTTTGGCAGCTGAAAGGATAAACAAACTCTGATAATACATGCAATAAAAAATCATTCAGCGACGAACAAGAAACGAGCTATCAAGCCACATAAAGGCACGGAGGAAACTTACTGCATGGGGTGAAAGAAAACAATCTTAAAGGGCTACATACTGTATGATTTCAATTATATGACATCCTGGAGAAGGCAAGGGGTTTTCGGGGATGGAGGGAGATTGATAGGTGGAATATATAGGAATTTTAGGGTAGTGATATGAGTCTGTATACCACTGTAATGGTGGATACGTGTCAATATACCTTTGGCCAAAACCCATAGAATGTACAACACAAGGGATAACCCTAATGTAAACTATGCACTCTAGTTAATAAGCTATCAGTAGTGTCTCATCAGTTGTAACAAATCTATCGCACTAATGCAAAATGTTGATAATAGGGGAAATGGTGAGTTGAGGGGGTTAGTGAATATATGTTAACTCTCTGTATTTCCTATTTATTTTTTCTGTAAACCCCAAACTGCTGTAAAAACAGTGTATTAATTAAAAAATACAAAGAAAAAAAGTCACTGGAAATCACTGAAATATGGCAGTGAGTAAACAACCTTTTATCAATTTAATAAAAGCTTTCTTCAGGACTTTAATCAAAGACAAAAAAAAAAAAAAAACAGAAAAACAGAAAACAAGCCAGTAATTAAACCAATTCACCAGAATTTACTGAGCCCTAACTTTGGTGTAATAAAATTCTGGGAGCATTTTGATACATACAGAATCATAGAAGAGAATGGAAGCTGTCAGAATGGCTTGCTTGCCTGCTCACAAGGAGAACAATATCAACTTGCATGATTAAACCTCAAGGCAAATGGAAAGCTCTTATCACAGTGTTAGGCACAAAGTACACACTCAGGAACGCTGACACAGTGCCAGGCAGTTTATGGTCTGCGCCAGACAAGCAGAACACCAATGTGTGCAATAAAACAGAGAACTGAGAACTCATGGTACACTACAGTAACCAAGGAAAACCTCATAATGAAACTGGAGTTTGAGCTAATATTAAAGTAAACAAAAAATGAGAAAATATGATAGGCAAATAAAAGGAATGCAGGCAAAAACAAGAAAAAGCAATAGAAAGTAGGAAGAAATACGATGCGAACAGAAATGCAGACGCACGCCCCTTACTCCTTGATGAGAAACACTGCATGGATCCTTCTTGCCAAGAAAGTGGTGATTCCCAGGCGCCATCAGCAGAAGACTCTTGGTTCTGAGGTGAGCTGGACCCAGGAGATGGAGGGGAAGCAAGCGTGAAGTGCAGAAAGACAGAAGTGGGTGGCTTCACAGCCCACATCTGGGCCATCCAAGGCGGGAGTGGAAGACGGTCACAGCACAACTTGCCAGGAGGCAGCTGGGTCATCAGTGGAGGCGCTGACCTCTTCAGGATAGCCTTTCCTGAAGTTTCAAACACGGAAATAATGGCAGCCCAGGGTGACTCTCCGCAAATTTTATGCTGCAGCCTGAAGAACATTTGCTAACTTAAGAGCAAAATGAACAGTGGTACATAAATGTTAAAATATTATCTCAATTTATTTTATTTGGTAGTTTAAAATAACTTGAATAGTAATGCTGGTTTCATGGAACCTAATGTTAGCCACTTTTCTTTAACAGCTTTATTGAAATATAATACCATAAAATTCACCTATTTAAAGTGTACAGTTCAATGTTTTTTAACTAGATTCAGAGTTGTGCCAATATCATCAAAATAAAATTGGGCACATTTTGATCACCTGAAACAGAAATCCTGCACCACTAGCAGCCACGTCCCATTCACTCCAACTTCAGCGTGGGCAATCTCTAATCCATTTTGTGTCTCTGTAGATTTGCCTTCTCTGGCATTTCAAATAAATAGGACCCTATAATTTGTGGTCTTTTGTGTTTTGATTCTTTCACAAAGTGTGTTTTCAAGATCCATCTATGTTGTGGCATGCATCAATCATCACTTCATTCCTTTTTATCGTCAAACGATACTCAACCGTATGGATATATCACCTTTTGTTCACCCCTTCTTCATTTGATGGGCATTTACAGTGTTTCCAATTTTTATCTACTATGAACAATGCTGCTGTGAACATTTGTCTACAAGTGTTTCTGTGAGCACGTTTCATTTCTAGGAGAGGGATTACTGATTAGTAAGATTAATCTATATTTAACTTTGGAAAGACTGCTAAGCTGTTTTCTAAGAGGTTGCACCATTTTATATCTCCACCGGCAAGATACATGTTACAATTTTTCCACGTCTTTCACAATTGCAACTTTCTATTTTATTATAGCATCCTAGTAGGTGTGAAGTGGTATTTTATTGTGATTTCGATTTGAATTTCCGTAAGGACTAAGTATGTTGAGCATCTTTTCATGTGCTTATTGGCTATTTATTATATTTTTACAGAAATGACTATTCAGATAATCCGTTTTTAATTGAATTGTCTCTTTATTCTTCAGTTGTGTTGTTTTAAACATATATTCTGGATATAAGGCATTTATCAGATAAACGATTTGCAAAAATTTTCTCCTATTTTCTGGATTGCTGTTTCATTTTCTTTATGGTATCATTTTAAATATAAAGCTTTAATTTTGATTAAGTGCAATGTAACTATTTTTTTCTTCTACCATTTGTTTTTGTGGTTATAGCTAAGAAGCTATTGCCTAATCCAAGGCAGGAAGGGTTGCTCCTGTATTTTCTTTCTTTTTTTTTTTTTTTTTTTTGAGACGGAGTCTCGCTCTGTTGCCCAGGCTGGAGTGCAGTGGCTGGATCTCGGCTAACTGCAAGCTTTGCCTCCTGGGTTCACGCCATTCTCCTGCCTCAGACTCCCGAGTAGCTGGGACTACAGGCGCTGCCACCATGCCCGGCTAGTTTTTTTGTATTTTTTAGTAGAGACGGGGTTTCACCGTGTTAGTCAGGATGGTCTCGATCTCCTGACCTGGTGATCTGCCTGCCTCAGCCTCCCAGAGTGCTGGGATTACAGGCTTGAACCACCGCGCCCGGCCTGTATTTTCTTTTAAAAGTTTTATGGTGTTTGATCTTACCTTCAGGTCCATGATTTTAAGTTTATTTTTGTGTATGGTGTGAGGTAGGAATACAACAGATAACCACAGATGTAAGTCCATTGTTTTCTGTTTTTGTACTATATTTGTCTCGTTTTGATATCAAGGTAATACTGGGCTCATCAACGAATTAGGACATAATTCTTCATCTGATATTTTTCCAAAGAGATTGAGTAAAACTGATGTTAAATGTTCTTTAGATGTTTGATAGACTTCCCTGCAGAATGGTCTTGTTCTGGAAATTATTTTAAGGAGTTTTAAAGTATAAATTCAATTGCTTTGATGCTTGGTTGCAATATTGATTATCTATTTCATCTTGATTTTTGATAGCTTGGTTTCTGAGGGACGGGTTTATTTCTTCTACATTATTAAATTTATGAGAATAAAGATATTCATATTTTGTCATATGTTATTTTTAATGGCTGTAATGTCTGAAGTGACATCCCATCTCAGTTTTCATATTGGTGATTTGTGTTGTTTCTCTTTTTACTTTGTCACATTTACTGTAAGTTTATCAACTTACTGATTTTTTTTGAAAAAAACCAGTGTTTGGTTTCATTGATTTTCTCTTGTTTTATATTTTCAACTTTGTTCATTTTTGCTACTATCTTTATTACTCATTCCTTCCCATTGCTTCCAGTTTAGTTTGGAACTTATTAATTTGAGTATTTTCTTTTTTTCTAGAGAAACCATTTAGTGTTATGAATTTCCTTCTCAGCACGCTTTTGATCTATTGTGTTTTGCTTTTCATCCAGGCTGCCTGCACTGGTGGCACTGGGTGGGTAGGGTAGTCTTGGGCCCAGCAGGGGATGAGACGACTTTCCCTGAAGATGACTTTTTTTCCTGCAGTCTTAATAATTGATATCTTTTTACCTTGGTAAAACTTGCCTGATTTTGTCAGAGGAACACCGTTACATATGGAGGGGAAATCATCCCACTTGATTGCTAGACTGAGGGTCATAAAACACTGGCTCTGTGTGGCCTTCAACTATTGGGAGTGGTGACAAGAAAACTTGTAGCTATACATTTTCTCCCAGACCAGTGCACCTGCTTCTCCTAAACTTTCAGGGTTCTCCTTCGTTGTTTACCTTTCCAAAGGTTTATAGTCTAGTCGGGAGAGAAGGGCAAAAAGTGTCTGGGGCATGTTGTCCAGATTAAAAAGTATACAATTCCTTTTCTACAATTTTCTTTCTCTGGCTTTGGTATCAGAGTAATACTGGACTGAAATAATGAGTTCAGAAGTGCCTCCTACTCTTCTTTTTTGGGGGAAGATTTTGTGAACATTAGTAGTAATTCTTTGAATGGTAGATATCATAAGTGAAGTCATTTGGGTTTGAGATTTTCTCTCTGGGATTCAATTTCTTCTAATAAATCTATTTACCATTTCTTACAGTTTGTATATTTCTAGGATTTTCCCCCACTTCATCTAAGTTATCTAAATTGTTGGCATACAGTTTATCATAGTGTTACTTTATAATACTTTGCACTTTCATGATATTGGTAGTAATGTCCCCTCTTTTATTTCTTATTTTAGTAATTTGAGTCCTTTTTCTTTTAAACTAATCTAGTTAAAGGTTTGTCAGAGTTGCTGATCTTTAATGAGCTTTTATTTCATTGAATTTCTCTCATTTTCAACTCTAATTAATTTCTATTTCATTCTTTATTATTTCCTTTTGTCTGCTTTATTTTGGTTTATTTCATTTTATTTTCTAGTTTCCTAACATGAAATAAATGTTAGCTAAATGATTTAAAGTATTTATTCCTTTTTAATGTAGGCATTTATAGGTATAATTTTCCCTCAAAACACTATTTTAGGTGTGTCCCATAAGTTTTGCTAAGTTGTGTTTTTCTTTTTATTTATCTTAAGGTATTATTTATTTTCCCTGTAATTTCTCAATCAATGCATTGGTCATTTTAAGAGGTGCTACTTAATTTCCACTGATTTCTGAATTTCTCAAGTTCTTTTCTGTTATGTATTTCTAATTTAATTCTGTTGTGATGAGGGAACATACTTTGTATTTATTGAGGATTGTTTTATTATATATCATGTCTATCCTGGACAATGTTCATGTGTGCTTGAGAAGGATGTGTATTCTGCTGTTGTTGGCTGGAGTGCTCTATAAATGTCTCTTAGGTCCTGTTGGGTTTATAGTGTTGCACACGTCTTCTGCATCCTTGCTGACCTGCCTAGTTGTTCTAATGATTAATGTCCGATGCTGAAGTCATCAAGTATTAATGTTAACTTGTCTATTCTTCCCTTTAATTCTGTCAGTACTGGGGGAGCTCTGTTGTTGAATGTGTATATATTTATAAATGTTATGTCTTCCTGATATATTTATAAATATAAATTGTCTTTATACCTATTAATATTTATTTATTTATTTATTTATTTATTTATTTATTTTTGAGATGGAGTTTCGCTCTTGTCGCCCAGGCTGGAGTGCATTGACACAATCTCGGCTCACTGCAACCTCTACCTCCTGGGTTCAAGCGATTCTCCTGCCTCAGCCTCCCAAGTAACTGGGATTACAGGCGTGTGCCACCACGCACAGCTATTTATTGTACTTTTTAGTAGAGACAGGGTTTCGCCATGTTGGCCAGGTTGGTCCCAAACTCCCAACCTCATGATCTGCCCACCTTGGCCTCCAAAGTGCTGCGATTACAGGTGTGAGCCACTGCACCTGGCCTATTGTTTTAAAGTTTCCCCTGATCTTTCTACAGCCACTCCAGCTCTCTTGTAAGTGCTGTTTTCGTGGCATATTTTTCCACTCTTTTGCTTTCACCCTATTTGTACCTTTTAATCTAAAGTATATCTGCTGAAGACAGCATCGTTGGATCTTCTTTCTTTATTCAGTTTAAAATTATGCTTTTTTATGGGATTGCTTAAATCACTTATATTGGATGCTATTACCCATCTGATTACATTGACATCTGCCATTTTGGTTTTAGTTTGCTATGTCTCATGTTTTTTCTCATTCTTCTGTTCCTTATTTACTGCCTTCTTTCACATGAAGTGAATCTTTTCTTGAATAAGATTTCAATGTTTTTATTTTTTATTTTTTTATTTTTTATTATACTTTAAGTTCTAGGGTACATGTGCATAACGTGCAGGTTTGTTACATATGTATACTTATGCCATGTTGGTGTGCTGCACCCATCAACTCGTCAGCACCCATCAATTCATCATTTATATCAGTCTTCTGTGTCGCTCGTGCTGGGAGTTGGAGACTGGAGCTGTTTCTATTCGGCCATCTTGCTCTGCCCCAAGATTTCAGTGTTTAATGCAGTTTTATTTTATGATTGTTATTCATTGTTATTCATCTTTTTATTCATTGACTAATGCTTACAAGATACATCTTATCAGAACCCACCTTCAGTTTACATTAATTTAGCTTCAGCAATATTTTATGTCTTTTAAAGGAAGCTGAGGAAAGAAAGAACACACACACACACACACACATACACACACACACAGAGAGTGAGAGAGAATTTTTAGTACTGTATTTCCTAGCTTGGGTCTGCATCATCATCTTCTGTCTTCCTTACTGCTGTGCAGCTTTGGCCCCATCCCTTTCCTCTTGAGCTATTATTTTCCAATACATTGCATTTCCATATGATATAGACACACAACACAATTATACACATAATGCCTTTTTTTTTTTTTTTCCCTGAGACGGGGTCTCATGCTGTCACCCAGGCTGAAGTGCAGTGGCACAGTCTTGGATCACTGCAACCTCTGCCTCCTGGGTTCAAGCGATTCTCCTGCCTCAGCCTCCCAAGCAGCTGGGATTACAGTAACCCGCCACCATGCCTGGCTAATTTTTTATATTTTCAGTTGAGACAGGGTTTCACTTTGTTGGCCAGGCTAGTCTCAAACTCCTGGCCTCGTGATCCACCCACCTTGGCCTCCCAAAGTGCTGGGATTATAGGCTTGAGCTGTCGCACCCAGCCCTCATAATGCTTTAAAAAATTTTTAAAAACATGTAAGAAAGAAGTAGAAGAAATATCCCATTATATTATTTTCTACAATTTTATATATAATTATCTTTAATGACACTATTTGTTTTTTGCATGGATTCAAATTATTCTCACATGTCACTCATTTTCAGCCCAAAGAACTTCCTCTGTGCTTCTTGTAAGGCAAGTCAGCTAGCAACACATTCTTCCAGATTTTGTTTATCTGGTGTATTAGTCAGCTTGAGCTGCCATAACAAAATACCACAGACTGAAGGCTTAAACAACAGTGTTTATTTTTTCACAGTTATGGATGCTGTAAGTTCAATAACAAAGTCTAACATGGTCAGTTTCTACTGAGGGCTTTCTTCCTGGCTTGCATCTGGCTGCCTTCTCAACGCACCCTCACACGACACACCCACACACATCCACAGAGAGAGAACTCGAGAGAAATAGAAAAAGAGAGAAAGAGAGAGGGAAAGAGAGAGCGAGAACGTGAGTGCACACTTTGTCCTCTTCTTATACAGACGTGAATCCTATTGAATAAGGGCCCTCATTTAATCTTAATTACCACCATAAAGTTCCCATTTCCAAATATAGTCACATTGCAGGATGGAGCTTCAACCTACGACTTTGTTTTAGCTTCATTTTAAAGTAATTTGATGGATATAAGAGCCCTGATTGAGTTTTTTTTCCCTCCTTTCCTTTTGGCACTTTGAATATGTCATCGTACTGATTTTTGGCCTCCATTTTGTCTGATTTGGAATTGACCATTAATCTTATTGGAATTATCTTGTTCATGATAAGTCATTTTCTCTTGCTGCTTTCAAGATTTCTTTTTGAATATGATGTGTCTAAGTGTGGATCTGTTTGTGAAGAACTTCTTGGGTGTGTTGAAGAATGTTTTGCATTGAATTTGGCATGTTGATGACAATTATTTCTTTGAACATTTTAAATTCTCCTTTATTTCATCTTTTTCTGGAACTCTTATTATTTTTATATTGGTATATTTAATAATGTCTAATATTTCTCTATCTGTCCTTTTTTTATTCTTTTCCTCTCTGTTGTATAATATTTGTAGTTTAGATTTGTAAGTGTTTTGCTATTTTCTTCTGCCAGCTCAAGCCTATTGTTGAGCCTCTGTAGCAAAATATTTATTTGGGCTATTATTATATTTTTCAACTCCAGAATTTCCATTTTGGTCTATTACACTTTATATCCCTTTATTGATCTTCTTTATCTAATGAGACATTGTCATAACTTTAATTGAGCATAATTTTCTTTAATTATTTGAATATATTTATGATAGCTACCTTGATGTCTTTGCCTGGTAAGACCAACACCTGGGCCTCCTCAAAGGTAGAGCCTACTGGCAGCTTTTTCCTTTCTTGTGTATGACTGAGTTTTCTTCTTTGTACGTCTGGTAATTTTTTGTTGAAAACTTCAGAAGGAAATATATTGTAGTAACTCTACATACCGATCCCCTCTTCCAAGCTTATTGATGTTGTTTGCTTCTTTATATGTTATTTGACTGTGGTGGTTCAGAAAAGCTATTTCCCTTCAAGTGTGCCGTGTGCGATGTCATGCTCAAATTTCTCTTCTTCGTTTTTATCTCAAGCTTATCTTCCTAGGGCCTGTCACATGATCAATTCTGTTTAGTTGCCAGCCCCTGATTGGTTCAAGGTTGTGCTTAAGCCCTCTGAGCTAGTAAGTGCCCCCTCCCTTTTATCATAGCATCCCTGTGTGGCTTGGAGACTTCTAAAAGAAGTCTGTTGAAGAAGTTTGTGAGTTTCCTTCATATTCAGCTAAGGACTTTTATCTCAAAAGCTGTCTCTCCCGTCACTCCTCAGATGGAAGATCCTTGACTATGCACAGACTTCCTGACCACCAGCGATGACTGGAAATTTTTTTAGCTTTCTTTAGTCTCTTTCTTTCCCTGCTCTCCCTAATAAACTTCTGGCTAGTCTCTTTGTATTGCTATTACATCAAGCTGTCAGACTTCACTAACTGCTAGCTGACTTCAACTGTACTTGGGATAAAATTTACTCAATACTCTGATCCACTTGAAGTTCGGCCCCTTGACAGCAGCAGGTTGTTAACGGACATCGAGCTTGCTCTGACCTTCCTTTGAGTAGAACCTCTGCGGTATGGAGCCAAAGTGGGAAGCTGGGGGACAGGGGTGGTGCTTGCTCTCCATGACTGCCCCATGTGTTTTTTTATGAATCAGGAACTATGGAGTGTGGTGCTGGACAGGTGAAAACTGGTGCCTCTTCTGAGCACTGTCCATTATAAATCTTCTGTATCCCAGAATGAAGAAGAATAGAATCTAGTGGTTTTCCAAATTGCAAGCCTATCTATAATAGCTTTATCTCAGAAAGCTGAGATATTTTATTTATTTTAACCAATCCTACTAAAGAAGCTCCCCATAATACA
>NW_016803399.1:724724-807634 GCF_001698545.2 Rhinopithecus bieti
TTTATCTCAGAAAGCTGAGATATTTTATTTATTTTAACCAATCCTACTAAAGAAGCTCCCCCATAATACAGAGATATTTTATTTATTTTAACCAGTCCTACTAAAGAAGCTCCCCCATAATACAGAGATATATGGGAAAAGGAGACTGAATTTTTCACCAGTTGCCCTGCCCAATCTTACTTACTTAATGGAAGTCGGGAGTGGGGAAATGTGTATTGCCACTGACTGCTACCATGCACTCAATATAGATCTTCTGTAGCAGGGAGCTGTGCAAAATGTGATTTGCTGGTGTTCACTGGCTTCTAGAAAATTAGGGGGAATGGCAACTATGACATTACTGACAAGACCACTGTGACAACTCAGCCACAAGGCAGAAATGTGAGGGAGGAGGTGGGGGCAGTGTCTAGAACAAATGCCCAGCCTTCTGCTGAGAGATTGCATAGATTTTGTTGAACGCATGCTTCTCAATTTGCTTTAAGCCCTTTGATCAATCTCCACATACTTTGAATGATTGTCTGCTAAATTTCATAAGTGTAGTGGGTGTCTCTCTGGGGGAGAGCTTTCCCAGGGTTCTTTGCAGCACCATTCTGGAAGTCCTACCTTCACGCTATTCATTTTTGAGCACTGACCGCTCCATCCTACAAAACTGGAGAAAATAATGTTTTATCTCCATATCTTGTTATTGTGACTGTTACACTAAATTATTTTTCACAATCATCGCTTCCCCTCACTGAAATATTATGCCAATATACTGCTTTGTAGCTCCAAATTTACTTTAGCAAAAAGCATTGTCAATAAGTAGAAATGGCAATTTCAGGTGACTTTGATCTTTGGCAAGGCTATAATTGATGTACATGATACAATCAACAGACTGGATCATTATTTTATATGATAAATTTTATTCATTTTCCCCTCTCTTCAATTTAATTACCATAAAGCTTTTGATGGAAAGCACATTAGTATTCCAAGAATGATAATATAAAAATGTCCTAGTTACTGGAGAAGCTGTTAAAAAAGAAATGTGGAACGGAAGCATGGCAGGCAGCATTGAGATGACAGTTTGGGAGGATGACAAAGCTCAGGTGAGAATTAAGAACTTGCCTACTCTCTCAGCCTGGTCCATCTTACTCTGAGACCTGAAAGGTCGTTCCTATCCCTGTGTCTCACTATACCTTTGGGGGACGCAAGCAAAATTTTGTGCAATAAAGGGGTTCAGTGAGATCAGCATGTAGTTTAACTTTTTCCTCTGGGTCAAGAAAGCTGAACTATGGCATAATAGAGGCATGGAGGTGGCAGAGACAATAGATTATTGGAGTCACAGGGTCTGAAAAATAAACGGAGACGTGATGGTCATCTAGCACATTCAATTTCTAACTTTCTGAAAAATCAGAAGTAACTTTTTAAAAAGAAAAGACATAGAGGGATCCCTAGTGTGTAAGTGTTGCTGCTATGGTAGCCGCGGTGTTGGGGCAGATTCTGCCACCCTGATTTGCCTGTGGCTCCAGAGGTGCCTAAGACAATACTACTAATTTCTGGGCTGTTTAGAACTCATGTGAAAGCCTGATCAGAACCAATCTAACACATGTGAAAGCCTGATCAGAAGCTATCTTTCGTTCTGGGAGTATGAAATTGTACAGGGTGAGGAGGCACCAAGAGTGAAAAGATACCAACCCGGTATCCATCCACTCTAAAGCCATGATTGAATCTTGCCTGGGGAGTCAGCTCCGGTCCTGGCCAAACCCTATGTTTGGGCTTTTAGGCCATACCAGGAGCAATTACAAAGACCTGCCCTAGGCTATTTTATATAAATGCATACGAATTAGAAACTGAGCCTTTTGCTAGCATTCACAAGGGTTGCAGTCAGCAATGTACTTCCTTTCCTGATACTTGCAAATCTGATTAGTGCCTAGAGAGAATGAGGTGCATTAAAAAATGAAAGTAATGCTGAGGGTGGAGAAGGGTCTCTTGGCTGCACCCTTTACCTCTGAGTCACTGAGAAGAGCTCCCTTTGCAAAGGGAGCACACCATGATTTCTCTACATCTTCCCTGCCCGCCTTTTGAGATGCAATTTATGTCCTGCGAAGAGATCCACAGAGGCTGGGGAACTGACCTTGCAGCATACATTAGGCAGTGGCTCACTGAAACAGCAAGCTGGATGAAGGAGCTGCCGAAAAGAGGATCTGCAGCCAGTGAACTACTATATGGGAACAAGTCACCTGGTAGGACCGTCCACGAGCACTATTTTGGCAGGAGAACGATCCACAAGTCCACGCAGCAACAGCTGGCATCATCAAAGTTTATCAGGGCACAATGGGAACAGGAAGACAAGGCACATCACCTAGAGACCAGCAGACACCAGCTGAAGCCCAGAAGGAGACTGTGGATTTCTTCCCTGCCCTTCCCCACACTGCCTTAAAGATCCAGAAGCTGTTCAGCCTCATAAATCTGGACGCCTTCTTAGGGAAACATTCAAGAAAGCCTGGGAGACTAAACATTTCTATTTGAAGAAAAATTAAACAGAGGGACTGCATAAATTAATATGTTGCAGTCAACTGTAAATGGTGAAGGACTAAGAGCAAATATTCAACACACACACACACACGTGCACACACACGCGTGCACACACACACACACGTTCTCATATACATTTTAACCAGCAGGAGGAGGCTGGAGTTTTGACCAGCAGAGGAGATGTCCATCTTCAGAACTGCCTACAGCCAGTCTGACAGAGGGGTCAGGCCAGAGGCCGCCTGAAGCTCATGGAAGTTGGGCAGGTATGGGCCAGGTGGAAAAGACTTTTTCAAAGGGATGTTTCCTCGATGAGGAAGCCAACCAGGTGGAGGATGCAGTCATACAGATTCAGAGCCTTTGTAGGTGGGAAGGCCATGGAACACATCTGAAAGGAGTTGAGGCTGCAAAGAAACAGTTATCCAGCCGGGCGCGGTGGCTCAAGCCTGTAATCCCAGCCCTTTGGGAGGCTGAGGCGGGCGGATCACAAGGTCAGGAGATCGAGACCATCCTGGCTAACATGGTGAAACCCCATCTCTACTAAAAATACAAAAAACTAGCCGGGTGAGGTGGCGGGCGCCTGTAGTCCCAGCTACTCGGGAGGCTGAGGCAGGAGAATGGCGTGAACCCGGGAGGCGGAGCTTTCAGCGAGCTGAGATCTGGCCACTGCACTCCAGCTTGGGCGACAGAGTAAGACTCCGTCTCAAAAAAAAAAAAAAAAAAAAAGAAAAGAAACAGTCATCCAAAACCTCTGCCCTTTTCCTTCTTGTTCCGTGGCTAATCTCTATGCTATAGATTAACAGTCTGAATAAGTCTCAGTCTTCAAATGTCTCTCAGTAATTTCTGAAAGTTCTTGGCCATGAGTACTGCAAATATTCCTTCTGCTCTATCCTCTCTTTCTTCTTATTCTCTCATTCCTATTAAGTATGGGCATGCCTTTTGAAATTGTCCCACAGCTTCTGGACATTCTGTTCTGTGTTTTCATCCTCCCTCCTTGTGTTTTGTTTTGAAAAGTTTCTCTTGAGCTACCTTCAAGTTCAGTGACTCCTCTTTGGCTGCATAAAGTCTCCTCAACGAGCCCATCAAAGACATTTTTCATTTTCACTACAAGGCTTTTTATTTCTACCATTTCCTTTGGATTCCATTTCTTCCATTTCTTTCTCTCTGTTAGTATCATCCATCTGGTCATGCACGTTGTGCACATTATTTTATTAGAGTCCTTGCCATAGTTGTCATAGTTATTTTAGATTCCCTGTCTGATAATCCTACCAGCTGTGTCCTACATGAATCTGGGTCTAATGATAGCTTTGTCTCTTCAGACTGTGTTTTTATTTTTCTCTTGCCTTTTAACCCTCCTTGCAATTTTATGTCAAAAGCTGGACATGATGTATTAGGTTACAGGAACTGAGGTTAAAGGCCTTTTGTGTGAGAACTTACATGAATCCAGCTGGAGCTGGGCATGTCTAATGTGGGCTGTTTGTAGGTGCCAAGGCTACAGATTCCTTCGGTGTCTTGGTTTACATCTCTTCTTGGCTCGGGGGCTTCCTTTTGCACTGCTCCTCATAGAGATTGTGTTTTGACTCTTTCAGCCACAGGCCCGTCTTTATCCCAAAGCTCGTTTTTGTGGTGGTGAGATGCAGGGCCTTCCTCATGCTGTGGTCTTCACAAAGGTCTCGGTTCCTCCATTTCCAATTCATGTCCTTGGACTCGTGTTCCCTACTGACTGCATTCTTCAATGTTTTCCTTTAGGTGAGACAGAAAAGCTGGAGGGGTCTGGGGAAAGGCAGTATTCCCCTACCCCTGCTGAGGTGAGGTTACTGTGTCACCCTCTGGGGATGTCCTGCCCCTGGAGAGTGGGCTTCTGTTAGGGAGACGGGTTTGGGAGGGTCATACCAGGGCCATTCCTCTCCTGCCCCTGCCAAGGCTGTCAGGGCATCTTTCCGGGAGCCTCACCATGAGAAACTTGGTGGAGGTAACTGGAAAGAAAGCCGGGAAATGTCCCCCCCAGCCAATGACAGTGGGGCAGGGATCCTTCAGAATTTTCTCATTTGCATGCTCATCTGCACTTGGCCTCCATCAATGTATCAACCATTCCAGGTGGATATACATTTCTCTCAAGTTACGGCTCCAGTGACCTCTGGTGGTGGTGCAGAAGCTCAGGTGTGATCGCTCCAGATGAGTCTGACCCCACAGATTTCAGGGCGAAGATTTGTCCTGGATCCCAGGCCTCTCCTGGGCCCAAGAAAGTTGCTGATTTTCACCTTGTCCAAACTTTTTCTGTTGTTAAGGACTAATGTAATGGCTTCCAAGCTTTTTTCTTGTTGGAGCTGTGATGAGAAGTTTAGTCACGACCATTTTAAGCAAATGCACTCATCCTGGTGGGCTGAGGAAGACACCTCCCGGAAGGTCTGCTGAAATGAGGCTAATTTACTGTTTCCACTTTTTCCTCAAAAATGGGGAAAATCCCATCAGGGCCGTTGCAGCTGACTTGACAGAACAATCACACTAAAAGGAAGGCTGAGCTGCCCATCTCAATTATTCCAACATTAATTAGGAAGGAAACAGAAGGCTAGCAGGAATTTGCCTAAAGCAATTGACTAATTGTCTCAAGATTTCTAAGGCAGTTATAAAAAGTGGAAACTCCCAGGTTTTGAAACCAGACAGACCTGAATTATTAATAATAGCTCTTCCCTTCACTGGTCGAGTTCCCACCAGAAGCCAGTTTCTTTATTTTTAAAAGAGGGTAACAGTCTGTACCTTCCAGTTTGTTCGAGGATTACATGGGAGCATCTATTTAAATCCACTGCACAGTGACTGCCACTCAGAAAGGGCTTGGCGACCTGAGGCCGCCAGCACTGTCTGTGTCTTTCCTCGGCCCCTGCAGCCTTGCCGTCCTGGCCATCACCCTCTGTGGAGTGGGACAGGGCGCCCGGCCTCACTTTGCTGATGCCCTCGGCTGCCCTCTCTTCACACACACGTCTGTGCCGCAGAAACTGGCACACTGTGGGTCAGCCTCGAGTGCATGAGGGTGTTTTACTTCCTAATTAGCAAAGGCACAGCTCTTGTGAAATTACTGGCAGATCGAATGTCTCATTACCTTTTATTCATTACTGGCTTCTAATAATTCTGAATTGTTTCTTAATTAGAGTCTGTCCGGTGGAAAATAGCTGTGAAGAGAGTGAGACGCAGGACAGACCTCTCAGGTGAAACAGATGGTGGAGGGTCCCTCAGAGACAGTCTTTGTCATCAGTGGGGATGCTTCATTGGGAGGTTCTGTTTCCCTGCCAGAGCCAGCTCAGGCCCACTTCTCCAGCCCTGAGGAAGTGCCACTCTCCATGGCTTCAGGGAGGACAAGCCATGGCCTATCGGGAGAAATTTTTTTTTTTTTTTTTTTTTTATACTTAAGTTCTAGGGTACATGTGCACAACCGTGCAGGTTTGTTTACATATGAATACATGTGCCATGTTGGTGTGCTGCACCCATTAACTCGTCATTTACTTAGGTATATCTCCCTAATGCAATCCCTCCCCGCTACCCCACCCCCCTCCACCACAATGGACCTGGTGTGTGATGTTCCCCTTTCTGTGTCCAAGGTGGATCTCCATTGTTCAATTCCCACCTATGAGTGGAGAAACATTTGGTGTTGGTTTTCCTGTTCTTGCGACAGTTTGCTGAAAGTGATGGTTCAGCTGCATCCATGTGCTAACAAAGGACACGAACTCATCCGTTTGTTTATGGCTGCATAGTATTCCATGGTGTATAATGTGCCACATTTTCTAATCCAGTCTGTTCACTGATGGGCATTTGGTGATCCAAGTCTTTGCTATTGTTTGGAGATAGTGCCGCAATAAACATACGTGTGCATGTGCTTTATAGCAGCATGACTTTTATAATCCTTTGGGTATATCCCCAGTAATGGGATGGCTGGGTCAAATGGTATTTCTAGTTCTAGATCCTTGAGGAATCGCCACAGTGTTTTCCACAATGGTTGAACTTCTAGTCCCAGCAGGAGGCCTCCCTGGCACAGGGGTGAATAGAGCCTGTGGCAGTGGTGTCTCCTTACCCAGGGTCTCCTCCACTGTTCCTCTCCCAATCCTTCTGCACGTGAGAGCCTCAGGCTCCCCCTCCTCCCACAGAGCATGACTCCAGGAAGGAGTGTGACTCTTAGTCCCTACCTTCCGTTTGCATTAAAGATCCTGTTCTTACCAGGGGACTCAAGGTGTTTCTTATTACGTCTCATCACTAATTGTCAATAAGAGGTTATTTCCCTTTCACAGAAATGCAAGCTATCACGTTGACAGTATGCATCACAAAAGTTTAGAGTCATTATCTTTACTCCAGAGAATTTAATCTTAGAAAATCATTACAAATGCAGACAAATTTTAAGCTCGAAGAGACTGTTATGGGTTGAATCGTGTTCCTCCAAAATTCATATATTGACGTCCCTGGTACCTCAGGATGTGACTTTATTTAGTGATAGGACCTTTACAGAGATAATAAAGTGAAAATGAGGCCATTAAGATGGGCCCTAAACCATCATGACTGCTGTTCTTATAAAAATGGAGAATTTGGGGCCGGGCACGGTGGCTCACACCTGTAATCCCAGCACTTTGGGAGGCCGAGGCGGGTGGATCACGAGGTCAGGAGATCGAGACCATCCTGGCTAACACAGTGAAACCCAGTCTCTACTAAAAATGCAAAAAATTAGCCGGGCATGGCGGTGGGTGCCTACAGTCCCAGCTACTTGGGAGGCTGAGGCAGGAGAATGGCGTGAACCCTGGAGGCGGAGCTTGCAGTGAGCTGAGATCTGGCCACTGCACTCCAGCCTGGGCGACAGAGCGAGACTCTGTCTCAAAAAAAAAAAATGGAGAATTTGGGTCGGAGCGGTGGCTCATGCCTGTAATCCCAGCACTTTAGGAGGCTGAGGCACATGGATCACAAGGTCAGGAGATTGAGACCATCCTGGCCAACATGGTGAAACCCTGTCTGCACTAAAAATACAAAAATTAGCTGCGTGTTGTGGTGCATGCCTGTAGACCCAGCTACTCAGGAGGCTGAGGCAGGAGAATCACTTGAACCAGGGAGGCAGAGGTTGCAGTGAGTCGAGATTGCACCACTGCACTCCAACCTGGCAACAGAACAAGACTCCATTTCAAAATAAATAAGTAATAAAAAAATGGAATTTGCACACACAGACACCCAGAGAAAGAAGGTGAAATGAAGAAATGCAGAGAGAAAACAGCCACACGCAGAGAAGGAGAAAGGTCTAGGGCACACCCTCCCAGCCTTTGGAAGGAAGCAATCCCGCTAACACCTTGATTTTGTTCTTCTAGCCTCCAGAACTGTAAGATAATGCATTTCTGTTGTTTAAGCCACCCAGTCTGTGGCACTTTTTGACTGAAGCCCTTGACAACTAATACAGACATAGCAGCACAGATCAGACCTAAATGCACAGTGTTGGGAAAGGATTCAGTAAATATGGAATATGCATTTAATGCTGTGTCATCCAGCAATCAAAATGTATGTTTACAAAGAGGCATCAATAACATGGAAAAAATGACAAGTGAAAACAAGCTAAAGTTTATAGGCAGAATGGTCACAATACATACACCAGACAAAAAACCCACCCAGGAAGGTCACTGGGGGAAATGTTCAATCACACTGGTAATCAAGGATTGCCGTTGTAAACAACAGTGAAATACATCTGCCAAATTGGATTTTCAAATCAAACTATTGAATTCTGAGCAGGTCCATGAGCAGGCTTTTTTCATAGGCTTCTGGAGGGAGTAGGAGTTGGTATAATGTTTCTGGGAAAGAACTTGGCTAAAAATGGAAGAACTTTAACAGTTTTTGTACTTTATAGGCCAATATTTTCAATTTCTAGGAATTTGTACTAAGGAAATAATCACAGTTTGGAAGAAAGGTTAAAGTATATGGATTTTTGTGCAGCGTGACTCATGATAGGAAAACAAACAGATGTAACAAAAGTGCCCCAGGATGGAAGCTATGATGTGTCTACATAGATCCTGTGAAATCATGTGTCATCAGACAACTACAACAGAATGAGAGCACATTGCTGGTTTCATGAAATTAAAAAAAAAATGAAGGTATTTATAAAGAAATGAACCATGATTTTATACAAACTATCTTTACAGGAATGTTTGTAGTTTTAAGTTATTATATTCTTATCATACCTACAATTTTAAATTGAAACACATATTACTTTATAAAATGAATAATTTAATAATCTTGAAAACTAAGGACTGAAAACCATCATTAGGAAGATGGAATTGTGTGTGTGTGTCGGGGGGGAGTAGATGAGGAGTTTTCCAAAATTACTAAAATCAGTCATGTTGTTAGATGTGCTTTATTTTCCCCTTTGGACCTCAACTAGAAATAACTAGTCGAGCAGTAAAACCACAGTTGCTTCACTAGGGGAAAAGATTAACAAGCAGGAGGAGTGCAGGAATCTGACAGAATGTGAAGCAGAGGAGAGCGACACCCTAGTTTGCCAGTACTCATAAGGCTCTCGGGGCCTGTGTCAATCAAGGCGGGAAGCCTGCAGGAGGCGACCACAGATCATGGGAGACACAGCCCAGGGTCTGACAGTCTGCAGGAGGCTGGACCGGAGAAGCATAGATCCAGTAACCCCTGGACTTTTAGGCCCATGCGCTTTGCCAGCCTACTCTACAGGGAGGGACAGAACATGATCCTACTGAGCAGTGGTTCTCAAAAGTTTTGGTGGCAGATTCCCTTCAGACTCTTAATATTACAGAGCACTCCTAAGATATTGTCCATCAATGTTTTCAGTATTAGAAATTTAAACAGATTATTAATATATTCATTTTTTATTTAAAAATAAAAAAGAACCACCTGATAGTAACATAAATTGCATGTTTTATTAAAAAATTATATTTTATTAAAAAGAAGGAACTAGTGAGAAAACGGACATTCCTTTACCCTTTTGCAAATCTCTCTTTTTTTTTCAGACGGAGTCTTGGTCTGTTGCCAGGCTGGAGTGCAGTGGCGTAATCTCGGCTCACTGCAACCTCCGCCTCCCAGGTTCAAGTCATTCCCCTGCCTCAGCCTCCAAAGTACCTGGGACTACAGGCTTGGGCCACCACGCCCGGCTAATTTTTTGTATTTTAGTAGAGACAGGGTTTCACCATGTTGGCCAGGATGGTCTGATCTCCTGACCTCATGATCTGCCTGCCTTGGCCTCCCAAAGTGCTGGGATTATAGGCACGAGCCACCGCGACAGGTCGCAAATCTCTTTAACGTCTGGCTTAATGGAGGAGAAATCAACTCTACCTGGTTTGCCTGTGTACACTCCATTGTGATAGCACGTTTTGTAACCTCCAGAAAATCCTGCTCTACAGCTATGGTAACATTGAAAAAGACACAATACTTTGGCATTGCTATGCAAATGATTTTGAACTCATGGAGTTCTTAAAAGGATTTTGGGAACCCCTAAGTGTTCCTGGACCAGAAACTTTGATAACCACTACTATCACCAGAGGTAGAAAAATGGAAATGTGAGATTGTCCGTAGACCCAGTCCTGACTCCTTAGACTGCACTCAGCCAGCCTTCAGGAAACTCGCCCTCCGCTTTCCCCAGCACATGAAATCATCCAATCACATAGCTTTGGAGAACGAAAAGCATATCACAGGTGAGTGAGAATTACTAAAAGTAGGAAACAAACCAGATCCTACATGGGGTGAAGCATGCATAGGAGCCTGCGTTTCAAAACGTGAACACACAGCAACTGCTACAGCAGCGCTAGATTGTGGCTCAGAGTCAGCGGCTGCCACCGTCCTCAGGGTGTGTAACAGGGCAGCTGCCATCCTCTTTAGAGGATCAAGGGACAAGAGCAATTGCTCCAAGGAACATCAGGGTAATGTGTGTGGGTTTGGAGAGTCAGGACTGTGGCTCACACGGTTGGTAACACCCTGAGGTCAGAGGAGTCCCCACACTGGGAAGCCAGCCCTTTGTGAACCCATCTTGTGGCTCCTATGAGTCAGGAGGGAGAGATGGGTCTTCTCAAATCAAGACAGATGATGTTCTCAACCAGCCAGCATGTGTGGAAAACCACAGTATAAAGCAGTTTCATCCAAACCAACCAGAATCAAGCATTCTTTCAACAAATACCTATTGATCAGTAATCATGTGCTAATATAGATATATTTTAACAATTTTTCTATAAGGAATATTCGGGTAGTTTTAAATGCTATTGACTACTATATTTCCCACTAAAATGCTTTGTAAAAATAAGTTGACATTATTAAATATTTACAAAGCATCAGGTATTGTTCCAAATGTTTACGCACATTTGAAAAAATAATGTTTTCATAAATTGGCAAAAACTACATATTTATGGCATACAACGTGATGTTTTTATATATGTGCACACTGTGGAACAGCTACATACAGCAATTGACATATTCAGGACCTCACATGCTTATCATTTTTGGAAGGCAAGAGCATTAACATCTACTCTTAGTAAATTTCAGACATACTGTGTCTGGAGTTGGCTCCTGCCAGTGGGTTCATGGTCTGGCTGATTTCAAGAAGGAAGCCACGGACCTTGCAGACCTTTGTGGCGAGTGTTGCAGCTCTCAAACGTGGCAAGGCCGAAAGAGTGAGCAGCAGCAGCAAAATTTATGGTGAAGAGGGAAAGAACAAGCCTTCCACAGCATAGAAGGTGACCCAAGGGGTTGCAGCTGCTGGCTGGTGTGGCCAGCTTTTATTGCTCTATTTGTCCCCGCCCATGTTCTATTTCTGTCCTATAAGGATGCGGTTTTTTCAATCCTCTCCCTGATTGGCTACTTTTAGAATCCTGCTGATTGGTGCATGTTACAGAGCTCTGACTGGTGCGTTTTACAGAGCACTGATTGGTGTGTTTTTACAAAGCGCTGCTTGGTGCATTTTACAATCCTTTTATAAGACAGAAAAGTTCTCCAAGTCCCCACTGGACCCAGAAAGTCCAGCTGGCTTCACCTCTTAGTACAATACATTGTTATTAACTATAGTCATCATGTTGTATGATAGATTTCTTGAACTTATCTCCCCTGTCTAACTGAAATTTTATGTCCTTAGGCCAGCATCTCCTGAATCTCCACCCCACCCTTCCTCTAGTCACTGGTAACCACCATTCTACTCTCTGCTCCTGTGAGTTTGACTTTCTTAGATTCCACATATAAGTGAGATCAGACAGTATTTGTCTTCATGTGCCTACTAATTTCATCCAGTATAGTGTCCTCTAAGTCCACCCATGTTGTCACAAATAACATGATTTTGTTCTTTTTTAAGGTTGAATATTGTCAAATTGTGTATATACCACGTTTTCTTTCTCCATTAATCTGTTGGTGAGCCCTTAGGTGGATTTCATGTCCTGGGCTGTTGTGAAGAGGGAAAGAACAAAGCTTCAGTGAATATGGGAATGCAGACATCTCTTTTGAGATCCTGATTTTATTTCCGTTAGATATAAACACAGGAGTGGGACTGTTGGATCATATGGTCGTTTGATTCTTGGTATTCTGAGGAACTGCCATATTGTTTTCCATAATGGCGACACTAATTTACATTCCTGCCAGACGTGTTCCAGTGTTTTCCTTCCCCACATCCTCACTAACACTTACGTTCTGTCTCTTTGATAATCACTGTTATAATGGGTATGGAGTGTTATTTCACTGCAGTTTTGATTTGCATTCCCCTGAAGATGAGTGATGTTGAACATTTTTTCATATGCATGTTGGTTGCTTCTATGTCGTCTTTTGATAAATATCTGTTTGGTTCTTTGCCCATTTTCTAGTTGGGTTATTTGTTAAGTCTCATTGCTTTTTTGGGAGGTTGGTGTTAAAACCATTGGGGCATGTTTTTGTAAATATATCTATGTATAAGGATCCTTGCTATAAGATGAACTTCTGGATGTAAAAGCCATGCAGATTTTAAAATTTGGTGAATTTGGCAATTTGTCTTTAAGATATGTATATGAATTTACTTCTGTACAAACTATAACAATGTATACTAATTTACACTTCTCCCAAGAAGAGGTGGTAGCTCCAATTTTTCTTCCAGTACTGAATTGATATCAATATTCTTTTAAATTTTTGTCCATCTGATCAGATAAATAAAATGCATCACTCTGGCTTAAATTTTTATTTTAAAATTATTCATAAAATTGTATTATATTTTCAAATGTTTATGGGCTAGTTGTGGTTTTATATATGTACATTGTCTATTCATAGCCACTATCAATACCCCTATTTTTTTTGTTTGTTTTTACATAGGCATTCCCTATACACCATACATATTAATTCCTTGTTCACCACATGTATTGTCAATATTTTTTCCCAGGTTGTCACTAACCCATTTGTATGATGACTTTTGCGACTTTTGCAGTACTAAAAATTTTAATATTTATGAAGTCAAACCTTGCCACCTTTTTCTTTAATGGTTTCTGTCTGGGGTCTGTTTTATGCTTAGAGTTTTAAGATTGTATTGTTATTTTATTTTAAATGTATCTTTTCCTTTTATTAAAACATCAGTAGTACTTTATAGTTGGGAAAATGCATATTCTAAGCATTTGCATACCCAGATTAGCTGGACTGAGATCACAGGTCTCTTTATAGCATGAGGCTCACCCATGTTTGTTTAGAGCTGATGGGTCAGCCTCCATTGGATGGATGGTTTCACGATTCCATCCACAGTTCCTAATAACCTTTTTGTTGAATATTGTTAGACAGGATGACTGATGTTATCATCACAGTGTTATAAATTAGAAAATGTTCTCTTAGATATATTTTTGGCTATACACCTACCCTATCTCCTAGGAGAAAGGTTCACTCCTCGGCCGGGTGCAGTGGCTCAAGCCTGTAATCCCAGCACTTTGGGAGGCCGAGACGGGCGGATCACAAGATCAGGAGATCGAGACCATCCTGGCTAACACGGTGAAACCCCGTCTCTACTAAAAAATACAAAAAACTAGCCGGGCGAGATGGCAGGCGCCTGTAGTCCCAGCTACTGGGGAGGCTGAGGCAGGAGAATGGCGTGAATCCGGGAGGCGGAGCTTGCAGTGAGCTGAGATCCGGCCACTGCACTCCAGCCCGGGCGACAGAGCAAGGCTCCGTCTCAAAAAAAAAAAAAAAAAAAAGAAAGGTTCACTCCTCTTGGGTAGGCACCGACTCTCTTCAGGGAAGTGTAGTAGAGCCACACTGTCCTCCCTCTCAGCAGCCACTGTGCTGGGGCATGTTACACAGGTAGTCTATGAGCATGTTACTCAGTCTTTCTTCCAGGATAGATCTGAATTTATTGGATGTCAGGTTCCACAGGCCCCCTGCTTGGTCGATTACAGAGGGCTGGAGAAGCAGGCCTGGAAGTTACCTCCAGGGCTCAATTCCATGGGAACCAAGTGGAGGCTTTGGAATTCTGGTCAATGTATTTTTTTCCTGTCAAAACTATCACAATGCGATTATGCCCTGCCCTTGGCTCCACTGAAGCTATACTGCACTTCACCTATGCCTGGCCTTAGTGAGACATTTCTGCATTTCCAACTATGGGCCAGATAGCTCTCCAGTTAGAAGGGCACCACTCATAACTTAGGAGACCCCATTGTGCCTGTCTATAAATGAATCACTGAAGAAAAGATTAGAAGCAACAGAAGCCCCATTCCTCCAAATGAGGATCTATTCTCAAAGAGCCTGGAGCATCAGCCAGACATTCAGAAAGACAATGAGGTTTGGGATAAATGGAAGTAATTTACTTCCAAGAGATTTCCATCAATTGTGTTGGGTTAGAGGAAACTTTGACCAAGCTATTTCTTTTAACCTGAGGCCTAGAAATTTTATCATCTTGTTTACCTAGTAAATGAGGCTGCCATGGAACTGGAGTAAAATATATAACCTGAAGTCACTCAAAGTATAAGCTGAATTATATATTTGGAGTGGTAGAAGGTAGGGTCAGCAAAGGATAAAGAGGCAAGGAGCGTATTTGCAGAGAGAAAGATTGAAAGGTGTTCTCTATCATTCATTTGTGTTTAGTACTCACTACCTCACATTTTGCACTGTTTAACTTTATTTTGAATTAATTTTAGGTTTACAGAAGGCTTGTGAAGATAATACAGAGTTCCTGTCTTCCTTCACCTTCCTTCCCTTACATTAGCATCTTACATAACCATAGCACATTTATCAAAGCTAATAAATTGACATCAGCATAACACCATGAACTAAATTCTAGATGTTTTTCGTATTTTTTGCCCTAATGTTTATTTTTCCCTTCTGCGAAATGATCCACTCCAGAACACCATGTTGCACTCACTCATTGTGTCTCCTTAGTCTCTTCCAATCTGTGACTGTTTCCGTGTTTTCCCTTGTGTTTTATGACCTTGCCACATTTGAAGAGCAGCAGTGGTCAGAGATCTAGCTGTAGAATGCACCTGGTTGTGGGTTTAGCTGATGCTTCTCGTGATTGCACTGTGTATCTTCCTCATCCCAGCACGTCGGGAGGTACATGGAGTTAACCTGGTTTCCACTATGATATGTATGTTGATCCTTTGGTTAAGGAGATTTTGGTCAAGATTTTCTTTACTTTTTTCTCTCCTTCCTTCTTTCTTTCCTTCTTTCTTTCCTTCCTTCCTTCCTTCCTTCCGTCCATCCTTCCTTCCTTCCTTCCGTCCTTCCTTCCTTCCTTCCTTCCCTCCCTCCCTCCCTCCCTCCTTTCTCTTTTCTTTTTTGAGACAGGTTCTCACTCTGTCATCCAGATGGTAGTGCAGTGATGCAATCTCAGCTCACTGCAACCTTTGCCTCCAGAGCTCAAGTGAGTCTCCTGAGTAGCTGAGACTACAGGTGTGCACCACCATGCCCAGCTAATTTTTTAAAAAACTTTTTTTAATATAGATGATGTCTCACTCAGGCTGGTCTTGAACTCCTATACTCAAGCGATTCTCCTGCCTCGCCATTCCAGAGTGCTGAGATTACAGGCACGAGCCACCATGGCTGGCCTTGGATTTTCTGCTTGAAAGTTATTCTGTTTCCCTTTCCAACCTCTATTTCAGTAGCTTTCAATGAAGGGTGGTTTGTTCCCCAGAGGATATTCAGGGGAGACATGCTTGGTTGTCACAGATGGGAATGAGGTGGCTCTTGGGATCTAGCAGGTAGAGGCTGAAGATGCCGCTGTCATCTTACCCTGCAAAGGGCATCCCTGCAACAGAGAACTGTGCTGAGGCCAAGAAACCACACTCGATTAGTAGCAATTCACTACAGTCAGCCCACACTCAATGGGAAGTGAATTAAGCTACATCTTCTAGAAAGAGTAGTATCAAAGGATTTCTGAACATATGTTAAAGCCAGCACAGTAATTAAATATTTTGCAGAAAATACTTTGAGGCTATGCAAATTCCTGTTTCTCCTCGAAGTTCCACCCACTAATTTTAGCACGCATCAATTGCCCGGAGCAATTATTACTGTGCTGTTCTGATGGTGATTTTCTATTTCCCTCATTGCTTCTACATTTATTATTTCTGCCTTGCATTTTAATTAGTTTTTCATGTAACCATACTTTTAGTAAAAGGGAGTGGAGTTATTTCCTGTGTCACTAGCAGAATAGGCCTAAAATATTTTTGATGCTGTCTTATTCATTTATACTCTCATTCACTTATTCATTCATCTATTTATTCTACAAATATGTGTCGAGTGTTTACTTTGTGCTATGCATTGTTGTTCTAGGCCCTGGAGACACAGTAGAGAATGAAATAAACAATCCTCATCCTGTGGAGCCTACCCTTGAATGAGGGAAAATGAGGGGAAACAGGTAGTGAACAAGCAAAGGGTTCAGATTTTTTTTTTAAAATGGGGCCTGGTGGTATATTAGCTGGAGAAAAAGTGAAATCTGAATAACTCAACTTGTATTGTATTTCTTGTTTCAGTGGTAAATAATTGACTTATCTTTAAACTGGGAGAGTAAAGATATTATGAAGAAGTGAAGCCCCAGGTAGCCGGAGAAGTAGGGGAGAATTGGGTTGCTACTAGCCAGGAGGCATGAGAGGGTGGCTTAATGGAATGCTCAGGGGCCCAGGACTCTCTAGGATCCTAATGAGTGTCAGCTCTTCCACAGGGAGGGTTGAACATGTGGAAGACAGGCTGCTGCAAGTAAAGGGAAGTACAGGGCTACTACCCAAGATGCAGCAGCTAGACGGGGAGTGAGGAGGAAAGATACTTGGAGCTCTTTCTCCTCCTGCCCACCAGTCTCCTGCTGCTGCTGTCCATGGCTGAATCCACTTGGAACCAGTGGGCAAGAAGCCCAGGTGACACAGTTTCTGTGTATCAGCTTCTGGAGATGCAGAGCGGGAAGAGGGGGCTGGAGAATGTGTCTGGGGTGAGGAGAGGCGAAGGGTAGAACCAACATCATCACAACAAAGAGGCACTAGCATCAGGGGTCTTAACTAGGACCCAGGGCTAGGTGATTTTGGCTCTGAGGGACGAAGGGTCCTCCAACATCATGACGACTGAACCAGGACTTACCAGTCAGGGTGGTTGCAGGCTTATCCTCAATCAGAGGCATGTGCGCTGCATAGCACCCCTTGAGAAAGAACCTGCTTTACATCCAATGTTGAACCAGATGGCTTCTAAATAGCTCCTTTGTCTCCCGCAGGAAGAGGACCTGAGGTGGCATCTCCTACTGACTGGCTTATCTAAGGGGCCTACACAATCCCTTTTCAGAATGTAACTGTGCCAGATTCACGTAGAAAATCACAGACGCATCTCAAACAATCAGATTTTCTGGGTATGTGATATTATTTCTCTTAATCCTTTATGAAAAGTGATTCTGTGTGCCATGAATGTACTCTTTAGAAAATGGATAACCATACTCTTTATTTTCTCAGACAGAAAACAGAGAAGAGTAATAAATTGCAGGAGAGAAATTCAAGTATTTTCAATATTAAAGTCCATTATTTCACTCTGTTAATACTGTGGATGGTCCTGACTCAAGCCAGAGTCCTAACCTGTGCTTTCCTGAAAGACTGACAGATGTCAGCTGCCTCAGCAGGAGGACTTGCCTCCTGCCTGGAGAATGGACTATCTCCTGTGCATCCACACAGGGATATCCACATCAATCTTTCTCTCCAGTTTCCTCTGTCTCCCTCATGTCTTCACTCACAGTGATGGTTACTTTTATACGTCTACTTGACTGGGTCATGGGATACCCAGACAGCTGGTAAAATGTTATTTCTGGGTATATCTGTGAGGGTGTTACTCAAAGAGATTCACATTTGAATCAGCAGAGTCAGTAAAGGAGATCTGTCCTCCCCAGGGTGGGTTAACACCTTTCAACGTATGGAGGGATAGGACAGAACAAAAAGGAGGAAGGGCGAATTTGCTCTCTCTTTTCTTGATTTAGGACATCCATCTGCTCCTGTCCTGGGCGATCAAAACTTCTGTTTCTCCAGTTTGTGGACTCAGAAGAAGACTTGAACTGTTGACCCCTGATTCTTAGGCCTTCTGGTGTGGACTAAATTATACCACCAGCTTATCTGGTTATTTAGCTTGCAGATGGCAGACCATGGAATTTCTCAGCTTCCGTAACCATGAGAGCAAATTCCTACAATAAATTTCCTCATATATATGTATGCATGCATGCATGTATGTGAAATGTATATATATACACACATACACACACATATATATACTACATATATATATGTATGCACACACACCTATATCAATAGATATAGATATGTAGGTTCTGCTTCTGTAGAGAACCCTACTCATGTAGTGTACATAAGCTTCAGATGAAAGTGGACCCTTGAGAGATGATACAGCTTACCAATCATCACTGGGTTTTATTTGTTCAGAGGCTGCAGCATGAGCACGTAAGAGAATGTGTCCCTGGCCTTATGCTGGCTAGACCTGGAGGCTATGGATCAATCAGCCCCTGCAGGGTAGATTTTATTAAGCATCCTTCTAATGAACCCTTTTTTGGTCAACATTTTAATGAAATTGTACAGAAAAGGCAAAGGCTTTGTATTGAAACCTACTAATCACCAGTATATTTTTATTATTTTTCTTGTAGTCTTTCCTAGACATAATATACACAGTAAAACACACATATTTTATATCTTGTACATATTGTACATCTTGATCAATTTTACTTGTAATCCTGAGTGACCAGTCCTCAAATGAAGACATGAAACATTTCATCTCCCTAGGAAATTTTATCACACCCCTCCTGGTCAATACCCACTCCCTCACTCCCACCTTCACCATAACAGTTCATCACTCCTCTGACTTCTATCCTCATGGATTCTGGATATAAGCATTTATAGTTAATATAAACTTTATACAAAGGGAATCAGTGTGCATACACTATTGTGTCTGCTTATTTGGCTCAATATGTTTCTGAGCGTTATCCGCATTGTTGAGCATAGCAATCATTTTGCTTTGCTTTCATTGCCGTGTGGTACTCCCTTGTATGAATATATGACATATTGACCCATTCTCTCTTGGTTGTGCATTTGGTTTATTTTCAGTTTTGACTACTATGAATTAAATAGCCATTAACATTTTGGCTTGTGACTTTTGGTGGACAACACACACTCATTTCTGTTGAGTACTGTTACAGCTTGAATTGTGTCTCCCAAAGTGTTCATATTTTGAAGTCCAAACCCCTACTATCTCAGAATGTAACCTTATTTGGGAATAGGGACCATACAGATGTATTTAATTTAGATGAGGTCACACTGGAGTAGGGTAGTCCCTAATCCTACTGGATTGAATGTCCTTATAGAAAGGGGGGGTTTTGGACAGAGACACACATAAAAGAGAATATTATTTAGATTGCAGTTGTCCTGCCACAGGCCAAGGAACTACCAGAAGCTTAGGACGAGGTCAGGATGATCCTTTCCACATTCCTTCAGAAGGAGGATAGCCTCGACATCACCTTGATCGCCAACATGTGGTCTCCAGGACTGTGAGACAATAAGTTTCTGTTTAAGCCTCCCGGTCTGTGGTACTTTGTCATGGCAGCCCTAGCTGACTACTATAGGAGTATAGCTAGAAGCAGAGTTGCTGTGACATAGGGTAAGAACTGGTTTTTGTTAGAAACTATCATTTTCCAAAGTCCTTGCACAATCCCAAAAGCTTCATTCTTGATAACATTTAGACTCCATATTTTTTATTTTGGTCATTTGCATTTTTCTTATGATTAATGAATGCAATCACCTAATCGTACATTTATTGGTCCTACAGACATGTTCTTTCGTGAAGTATCTGTTCAAATGCTTTTCTAATTTTTAATTCAGTTTTGTGTTTTCATTGATTTACATGATTTTTATATACTCTTTTATTAGCTGCATTTATTACAAATATTTTCTCTCAGTCTCTCATGTCTTTTTACTTCCTTAATGTATTTGATAAGCACAATTTTAAATTTTGATGAAGTCAGTTTTATTTGATTTTAATTTTTGGTTAGAATGTTTTGCATCTTTTCTAAGAAATCTTCTCCTTCCCCAAGACTATGAAGACACTGAAAAAATTTCTTCCTCTAGAAATTTATCACTTTAACTCTCACATGTAGCACTATACTTCAAATTAATTTCTAATAACGGTCAAAGGGTCAAAATACATTTTTTTCACATGGAAATCCAGAAACTTGGCAGCTGTCCCTTGGACCTTGAGTGATCCTGGGCTTGGACTAAATACAAAGATGTTTAAGGGAAGGTGGAAGTGCATTAGGAATGCTGTTTTGGGGGTTGAATAAGAAGATCACCTACTTTTTAACTAAAAACTGGCTGCAGACATCAAGCTTCTTAAATCAGTGATGGACCATTTTTGTCACATTTTGTCACATTTGATCAGACCTCCTTCTAAGCTTCTGGTAGCTGCTTGGCCTGTGGCAGCACAACTGCACTCTACATAATCTTCTCCTGTATGTGTCCCTGGGTCCAAAATCCCCCCTTTCTGTAAGAACATCTAAGCCAATAGGACTAGGGACTACCCTACCCCAGTATGACCTCATCTAAATTAATTACATCTGTAATTAATTTTTGAATCATGTGAAGCAGGAGCAGCTGTGTGCTGGGCACATCTCCATGTGCTCACTGGCCACTGGTAACATCTCCACATACACAACTGGTGTGCATGTGCTGCGGCTGGGTTACTGGGAGACCACACCAGGGTGCATTTGAGATCATGGGAGTGTAGGAATCTGGTGCTCAACAGTGAGGGCAAAAGAAAGCAGCCAGATGGGGGTGTTGCCAGTGCAGTGCATGTGTGTGCAGGCCGTATGTGTGTGCAGGAATATGTGTGTGCACATGAGCATATATGTGTGTGTGCAGTGCATGTGTGTTGTGTGTGTGCAGTGCATGTGTGTTGTGTGTGTGCATGCACGTGTCCTCTCCAGAATGTGGATAGGGCCTTGCTATTGAGCACACTCCTCAACAACTCAAGACCACCACCAGAAAAAATGGACTATGTGCCCATAGTGACTCCTCAATTTGGCCTTTGTAATGCATTTTGTCTCCTTGTCATTTGTTCAATATTTTGCTCACTCTCCTTCATTTTATCTTCAAATTCTTTTTTTGGGGGGGTGGAAGATAGTATTTTTTTAATTTTTAAGAGCTCCTCCCACCACAGTCTGTCTTTTTCTTTAAGTAGTCTGTTTCTGTTTTATGAGACATTAGTTTTAAATTTCATCGAGAATACAATAGTGTTTTTTTTTGTTTGTTTTTTTGTTTTTTTTTTTTGAGATGGAGTCTCACTCTGTTGCCCAGGCTGGAGTGCAGTGAAACGATCTCGGCTCACTGCAAGCTCCACCTCCCGGATTCACGCCATTCTCCTGCCTCAGCCTCCCGAGTAGCTGGGACTACAGGCGCCCGCTACCACGCCCGGCTAATTTTTTGTATTTTTAGTACAGACGGGGTTTCACCGTGTTAACCACGATGGTCTCGATCTCCTGACCTCGATCCTGACCTCGTGATCCGCCCGCCTCGGCCTCCCAAAGTGCTGGGATTACAGGCGTGAGCCACCGCGCCTGGCCGTTGTTTTTTTTTTTTTAAGATGTTAACATATTTTTCATTTCTGGAATTATCTGTTCCCTCCATTGTGAGTCTTTGTTATTTCTCTTGTGGCCAGTCATTCATTCAGCAAATATTTATCGAATGTCTTCTGTGTGCAACCGCAGTTCTAGCCTTGGAGTCCATCAGTAGTCTTTCCTTAAATATCTGGTTTCCTTGGTCATTATGCTTTCAATTGATGTTTAAGAGGGGTGCCATGAGAAGCCTGGGTGAGTGCCCGTGGCTAGAGATTGTCTACCAGAGACTTTTACGCAGGAATGAACTGGTGAGGTCCCAGCCAGTCTTAGGAGTGGAGGAGAAGGCAGAGCCGGGAGATTTAATGCTTGTTTGCAGTCTTCTAATGACTGCATCAGGCACTCCAGTTCTCCTTCAGGTTCAAATCTTTTAGAACTCTCTGCCTTTCTGCCTGCAGAGAATGAGTCTGACTGCTGAGACTCGGGCGTGTCCGCGTTGCTTTGTGGATAACGCTGATGGCAGTGGCTGCCGCTGTCATGCCAGCTGCAGCATGGAAGTGCCTCTGGGGCAGCAGACCCCATGGAGCGGGTGGGAGCCGGCCCCTTCTGAGGTGGGACGAGAGTTCCCGGGCAGCTGCAGGTGCCCAAACCACAGCTGCAGACCGGGCCTCCGGCTCTATGGAGCCAGCAGGAGCCCTCCTGGGCGGGGCTACAGCCACCCAACCTACAGATGTGGATCTGAGCCTCCCCATGCTCTTGAGTGAGCTGGGAATAGGTAGGATCTGCCCTCCCAGGTGCAGCTGCAGCCGTGGAGCCTGCGGCTGCAGACCTGAGCCTCTGGCTCCAGGAAGCAGGCAGGAGTAGGGGACGAACGGGAGCCTTGCCCCTTCCGAGATGGCGGTGCAGCTGCGGTCGCCCTCCCAGGCGCAGGACTTGAGACGTCCTCTGTAGCCTGCACCCTCGGGCGCCCCAGGAAGGACCCCCCTTCCCAACTCCAGCTGCCGGCCCTTCAGGCTCAGGGATGTCTGCTCCCATGGCCTGGTCTCTCTCAGGCCCAGCACCCACTCCCATCTCCAAGCAGGGTTGGAACCAAGCCGCGCGGCCATGAACGACAGCAGGAGGAGGATTGATTCCAGGGCGGAAAGCGGGCGGGGTCCCCAGTAAGGCTCCACCCTCAGGCGGGGGAGGGCCTGAAGGCTGGGGGCTGGGCTTCCAGTTCCGCGGACTGGAGAGGGAACTCGTAGTGCCTCTTCTGGCCCGCCCATGGCTGCCCATAGGCCAATCAGCACACACTTCCGCCCCTTTGCGTTCCATAAAAGCCCTGGGCCCTGCCAGAGCAGGGCAGAGGACCGCAAAAGGACCAAAAGGGTGGAGAGAGGACGGGACGGGACGGGGTGGCAAGACGAGCTGCAGAGCAGTACCTTTTCTGCTGCGAACTTCAGAGACCTTCAGAGGTGGGAATACCTTTCCTGCAGAGGTGAGTCATCTTTTCTAGGGAGGTCTGTTAGGACGCTGAACGCTGGACTGGACTACCTGCTTCCAGAGAGGAACTGCCCACTTCCTTGAGCCCTCCTAACATTAAAACTCACATTCTTCACCCTTCGCTTATCTGGGTACCTCATTCTTCCTGGATGCAGGACAAGAACTCCTGTAACAATGGTGTGGGAATGGGGATCCATTTCTGCATAGACAGAACTTAATGGTCCACTTCGCAGCATCTCTCCAATCCTCCATTAACTTACAGCCTGTAAATCCAGGACGCTTCATGGTTGAGCAAGGCCGGCTGGCACTCTGCAGTGGGCTGTAACTTCCTGAGCTTCCAGCTGCAGCTAAGCAACACTGCTTCACCTGTGAACCTCTTCTACCTCCTGTCTTGTTGAGTTTAAATTGTGTCTTCTGCCAGTGCCTTCGCATATCTTCTTGTTGCTTTGCTATCATTTACGTGATATGTAGGGGTGGGGGGAGACATAAATGCATGATCTCACTTCATTATTTGGAACTAAACGTCTGTCTTTGGGTTCTGATTGGGATTGGTGTGTAGGTTAAGAGAGGAGCCAGTGACGGTAATGTAGACCTTTCGCAGTCAGAAACAGTGTATCTTTTTGTTTGTTCAAATATTTTCCTATTTTTAGTACAATTTTTTGTTTTCATAAGTGTCTTGTACATTGAGTGGGAAGTTTGTATTTCACATAGCTTGTAATCCTTTCTGCTAGTGTGAATGTGATTTTCTTTCTAGGAAATTGTAAGAGTATCATTTTTTGTTAATTTTGATTTAACCTCTTTAATTCAGCAATGAGTAGGTTTAGTTTACAAAGATATTACCGGACTATAAACTTTTTTCAGAACGACTAGACCAATTCACATTTCAAACAAATATGTGAGAAATACAGTTCCTTCACAGCCTCAGCAATATTGAGTATTGCCACTAGTTTTTCTTTCAGCTGTTCTAATAGATGTATACTGGTATACCACTGTGGTCTTCATTTGCATTTCCTTAATGGCTAGTGATGTTGGACATTGCTTCAGGTGCTCATTTGTCATCTGAATATCCCCTTAGGTGAAGCGTCTCTACATCTCTTTTGCCTATCTTCTGACTGGATTGTTTAATGTTGAGTTTCTTCTTACAACCTTGATCTGAGTCCTTTGCTACATATGTGGCTTGCAAATATTTTCACTTAGTTGGTAACTGGTCTTTTCATCCTCTTAGCAGTGTTGTTTGAAGAAAAAGTTTTAATAAAGTTCAATTAATATGAACACAGATATCTCTTCATTTCTTTTAATCTTATGTGATTAGTTTCATCAGTATTTTATACTTTTCAGGATGTAAGTCCTCTATATGTTTTCATACACTTATACCTAAATATTTATTTTATTGAGCAATTATAAACTGTATTACATTTTTAACTTGTTTCAACCTGTTCATCATGAGTATATAAAACTACAGTTGGTTTTGATAATTTTGACTTTGTGTCTTACAAACTTACTGAACTCCCTTATTAGTTCCAGGAGTTTGTAGAATTGTTGGGATTTTCTATTAGACCATCGGGTCATCTGCAAACAGGAAAGTTTAATTTTTTTTCCTTTCCAAACTGCATGGCTTCTATTTCCTTTTTTCTGCCATATTGCGCTGGCAAGGACTCCCAGTATTATGTTGAGTGGCAGCAGTGAGAACTAACACTTAAATTCATTGATTGATAGCAGAGATCCTTGGCTTGTTCTCAACTTAACGTGGAAAGTGCCTTTAATCTTCACCATGAAACATGATGCAAGTTGTAGTTCTTTTGTAGATTGTCTTCATCAAGTTGAGGATATTCCCCTCTATCCTAGTTTGCTGAGAGTTGCTGCAATCATAAATGGATGTTAGATTTTGTAAAATCCTCCTGTGCGTGAATCGATATGATTATAGGATGGCTCTCCTTTTAGCTTGTAGATTTGGGGGATCACAGTGTTTGATTTTTGAATGCTGAATCAGCCTTGCATCCCTGAAATTCAACTTACTTCGTCACGGTGTGTTATATTTTTTTCACTTTGTTTCATTGGGTTTTCTATTATTTTGTTGAAGATTTTTGCACATAAATTCAAAAGAAATATTGGTATGTATTTTCCTCTGTCTTTATTTTTTTCCCTAATCTTTGGTTTCGTTACCAGTATACTACTGGCTACATAGCATGCATTGTAAAGTGATATCTCTTACTTTCTAGAAAAGATTTATGTAGAATTGGTGTTATTGACTATTTGGTATATTTTGTTTTATAAAACCATATAGATTTATTTCTGAAAAATATTTTAATTATACATCCGATTGTCTTGACAGTTATAGAGCTGTTTAAATTATTTTATTGCGTGAATTGTGATAGTTTGATGTGATGTTGAGGAATCATTCAATTTCATCTACATTTTCAGATGTATATGTGTAAACTGGATCATAGTGTTCCATTATTTTCATTTTGAAGTGTGCAGGGTCTATAGAGATATCACCTGCTTCATTCCTGATATTGGTAATTTGTATCTTTTCTCTGCTTATCATTGTCTCAGTTGCTACAGGCTTGTCAATTTTAGTGATCTTTTCAAATATTAACACTTTAATTCATTGGTTTCCATGTTCTTTCCTGTTTTAATTTTAATTTTAATTGATTTGCTCTTATCTTTGTTATTTCTTCTTGTTTTGGTTTACATTACTTTTTTCTCCTGAGGAGTCCAGCTCCTGGTTAAACGATCTGTGTGTGACTTTTCAGGCCTGACCACAGGCCATTACCAGGCTTTACCTGTCCTCCCCACACCAGAGCTGGAGCACGCCAGTGCATTGCAGTCCCCGAAGGGAGTTGCAGCCAAGGAGTCCCTAGCTGGCACTGCCCTTACACAGATGCACATTCCTAACCTGGGTGCTTCCACTCAGACGCCTCTGATTCTGGGGCTTCTGCTGAGATTTCCTTATGAGGGAAGGAAGGGTGCACCTTGAGGACACTTATTCTGTCCTCTGAGACAGTAGTAAGTACTTTTCCACTCCTAGGTCTTCCACCTCTTTCTTCTCCAGACCCCCAGTCCTGTAAAATGCAGGAGCCTTTTGTTTGGGATATCCCATGGCAGGGAGGCAGTCCTCATGTCTGATAGAAAACTGATGCCACCCTCGACTGGCAACTTTCTTTTGGGGACAATAGAACAGGCGGTAGCTGTGCTTTCTCCAGTTTCGTCTGTTGCTTACACTGTCACCGTGCATGCTGGAACACTTGGCTGTTAATTTTACTTGTGTGTGGTCCTAATTGGCTGCTCTGACACCTGGCTTCTCAGCTCTCTCCAGCTCAGCTCAGCCCCTGATGAGGTGGCACATGAAGCAGATAGTCAGTTAAGCACAACACAATGCCATTCTGGAAGAGCAGAAACCCTGAGGATTCCATGGGCAGCTTTGGGAGGCTCTAGTAGAGAACATGGGGTACTCTAGCGGGTTGATCCTTTGCGAAAGTTTGAGAGTCCCACAGATTGTTTGCCAGTGGGTCTTGGAAGGTGCTAGAGGATCCCCTGGGGCACTTTGCCAGCCAGGCCAATGGGTCTTAGGGTCTCATGCCATCCTAGCAGAAGCCATGGCATTTTTGGAGGATGCCAGCAGATTGTTTATATGAGCCTTTTGGCTCTGAGATGGAGGGTAGGTCTTTTAGCCCCAGTTCCCCAGTTAATCTCCCCTAGTGGGCCAGATCAGGGATCCAACAGAGGGGTTCAAAAAAGGTTAGGGAAGCAGCTGCCAGCCAGAGCTTATGGCACTCTGACAATGGGATCCAAGATGGTTGGAGGCTCTTATAAGCTGAGTCACTCTAAGCAGGTCTTGGAACCTATAAACACCTTTTAATGCAGCAAGTTGTTAAAATTTCACAAGAAATAGAGTATGGAGCCTTTTGGTCACTTTGCTCAGCTGCCCATTAGAGTTAGTCCCCTCCAGAGGCAATCCTGCTAAAGTTAGCAGGGAAGAGTGCATGACGTGGGATGCACCACTGCAAACCCTTCTTCACAGCATGCTGACAGCAGCCTCTGCCAGGAGAACAAAATGCAAGCAACTGCCACCATGGCCTTCTGAGCGACCGCCTTGCACCACCCTGACAGTCCTGACTGAGAAACAGCTGTCCACACCCTGGCCCTCTGCCCAATGGCTCCCCACACCCTTTGCCACCCCTGAAAGCATGTGCTCAAATCCTGACAGGTGAGTTCAGAACTGGCCTTTGGCAGCCCCTGTGACTGATGCAGGGTCTGTCCCTTCTGCCCATCCTGTGGCCTTGGGGGTAGGTCAGAGTGCCCACCTGCTTTTGCCCAAACTTCACTTTCAGAAATGAACAAGACAAGGTGTGGATCAAGTCAATGTTCCTCTGTCCCCTGGGGAGACAGGAGATCCTGTGTTGAGGTTAGAATTAATGGGGAAATGGGAAAGTTGCACTTCTTGAGCCCTTTAGATATTGGTGCACAGGTAACTGTGGTCAATACAACCCTGGCCCCAAGACGAGGAAACAGCTCTCTGGTTTTGAGTCACCAATACCAGAACCCTTCCCCAAACTGGAGTATGGGCAGGCATGTTGGGGCCCTACAAACCTCAATTTTCATAGCTCCCACCTCGGAGTTGGTATGGATTTGATCATTGGTATTGATTGATTGTCTGTGTGCACCACTGCTAGCCTTCGCTCCCGTGCTGCAATGGAAATTGCTGCAGTTATGTCCACATTCCTGCCGCATGTGGAGAACTCTGAACCTACCAGATTCATGGGCTGCAGCTGGTGGCCTGGCCATTTATCAGGCCACTTCAAGCCTTGGACTGGTGTATAAAACATGTAAATATTTGGCACTATAAATTTCCCACGAGCATTGCATCCACTGTGATGTCCCGATTTTTATATCTTGTCTTTTGTTTTATATCCATGTATTTTTGTTTGCCTTTGATACTTCGTATTTGAGACATATTTAGAAGTGTGTTGTTTAGTTTCTAATTTTTGACATTATTCTGTTACTGTTCTATTATTGGTTTCTACATTGATCGTCAGAAAACTCCATGATTTCAATTTTTTAATTTGTAAAGGTTTTTTACTGTGACCCATTATACCATCTATATTTGTTCTATGATCAGTAGACTATTGAAAATAAAGTATACTCTGATTATGTTGGGTGGAGTATTCTATAAATGTTCATAAGTTCCTTTTGGTTAATGTTGTTATTGAGTTCTATATATGCACTGATTTTGTCAGGTTGGTTTATCAATTGTTGAGAGACAGATGTTTAAGTATCCAGTTCATTGTGGATTTGATTCTTTCTTGTTTTGTTTCTCAGTTTTTACTTTGCATATTTTTAAGCTTTGTTGTTTGGTGCATATACACTTTGAGGATTGCTACGTCTTCTTGGTGGATTAATCTTCATTGTTAGGCAGTGTCCCTCTCTGTACACATTAAAAAAGTTTTACTACAATATGTCATGGTATGGATTTCTTTGGGTTTATACTTTCTGAAGTGTGCTGTGATTCTTGGATCTTATATGTTGTCAAATTTAGGAAAATTTCAGCCATTATTTATTCAAATACTTTTTCAGCTCCATTTTTTTCTTTTTTCTGGACCTCCAATGACACAAATATTAGGTATTTTACTTTATAACCCCACGGGTCCTAGGTTTTCATCCCAGGATGAAGAGGCTCTGTTTGTTTCATACACGATGTTTCTAGGTAATTGTTCAGACTGGGTAATTCCTATTGCTCTATCTCCGAGTTTCCCCTGTCATCTGAATTCTGCTGCTATGCTTTTCTCCATGAGGTTATATTTCAGTTATTGCACATTTCAGTTCTAAAACTTTAATTTGGTTCTTCTTTATATCATCTGTTTGCTGGAGCTATTTTTTCTGATGATTTTTAATTTTTAATTTGTTTCAAGTGTGTTTTCAATTGCTCGCAGAAGTCTTTTTTACGATGATTGCTTTAAAATTTTGGTCAGATAATTCTAACATTTGTGTGTTTTCACTGTTGGTGTCTATTGATTGCCTCTTAAAGAACTTCCAGTTTCTTGGTATGACAAGTGATTTTCAATTATAACCTGGCATTTTTGGTATTATAAGACGCTGTATCTTATCTAAGCCTTTTGCTTCCGCGGGCCTCTAATGATACAGCTCCACTTGGGGAAGGAACTGCCTCTTCTTACTGCCCTATGGGGAGGAGTCCAGTTTCTCTGCCCAGCTCCACTGCTACCACCCCACTACTCTTTGCATCCTGAGGTCCCCAGTCAACTGTTCGTCTACTTTCTACCTTTTAGAGTATTCTTAGGTTTGTATTGTACAGGCTCCAGGATTTTTGGTTGTATCTCGTTGAAGGAATAAGGATAAGTACATCTACTCCGTTTTTCCAGAACCTGTACTCTCTAATAGTTTGTTTATTATTTACATGTTTTACATTTCATGATGAGGTAGTAAAATCAATGACTCATGTCGTCTTGGTGGCTATGGCCCTTAGCACATTGTCTGATGGTAATATTGAACCACTGCTCCTTTGTTTCTACTTGTTGATAAATCTTTATCACTTTCTTACAAACTTCCTCTTATTTTTTCACTTTGTTTGGTTTTGAAATTAAATACAAGTTCCTATGTCTTTTTAAAGGTAATTTAGTAAACTTCATTTTATAATGGATATGATTAGATATATTTTCTCCACTTCATTCCATAGTTGCCAATTGAAATCCATTCTATTTATTTTCCCCCTTGTTCCTTTTTTTACTTTTGCTAAATTAACCTTTAAATAAAATCTATGCTTTCTTTCTTGTTATTTGCTACATTCCTGTCTTGCTTTATTATTTTAGTGATTATCTTACTGTTTTGTTTTGTTTTAAATATTGATGACTTTATTGTTTGGTTAAAAACTGCAGCAACATGGAGACGTAAAAAAAAAAAAATTATTAATCCAAGTGCCCTGGTCCAGCATTAATTTTAATTAAAATTTATTAAACATCACTCCATATATCACTCAATGAAAAAATTAGATGGATACTATTTAATAAAAATGAACTCATATGAACATGTCATTTTAAGTTTAAAGAGTGTTAAATAAAAAATTAACAGGAAGGAACAATGAACAATTATCTAATTGTTTCATCACTGCAGAAGATATGAGTGTTCTAAAATGTTCTTCTGAAGTTAAGGAGGAAAAAAAGCTAATGACAAAAGAAAATTACGTGGTTATTTATTGCCACTCTGTTACTTGAAAAACATTTGTCTTCAGACAAGTCTTGGCTGCACTGCAAGGAGTGGTGAAGACACCAGCTCATCCCACTTCTTCTTTTCCCCCTCAACCTTCTCTGCTTGGATGTCTGGAGGCCTGGCCTCTCTTCCCCTCTACCACTACTGCAGCCTTCTAGGGCAGGCTGGGAGGTGAGACCCCTCCTTCCTGGGGAGGCTTCATCCTCATGCCACTCTCTGAGTGTACGAGGAAGAGAAGTCTGTGGTGGGCCCTGCCCTTGCTTCAGAAGTGAGCTTCTCTGGTGAAGAAATTGAAAGGTAGGTAGTCAGGAGTGTGTCCTCAGAACTCTAACGCCTCCTGTCTGTGCTCTTTCCAATGTGCCAAGACTTTTCACTTCAGCTCTACCACCAACTAGCTCTGTACCACTGGACAAGTTTCTTCAGGTTCCTGAATTTAGATTCTCTACATACCTATCCCACTTGCAAGGCATTTTCAGGAATAACGTTGCTTGCAAAAGCAATTTGAAAAGAGCAGAGTCTTGATGCAAATAATCACTCTCTTCAGTAACTTCTTCCTTTGTCCTTTCTGTTTTTAAATAATAGGCAATTTTAGCTTTCTCTTCTTCCCAAGATCTCTTAATAACACCGCTCTGAATCTGTTTGCTCTTTTTCTCTCCCACTTTTAATCCTTAAATAGTAAGGGACTTCCAAACATTGCACTGTCTTTTCTTCCTTCTGCCCACAGACACCCGGTTCCTCCTCTTTGCGGCAGCCTTGGGACCTTCAGCCCACAGTTCTCATCAGCCTGATTTTCCAAAAGAGAAGTCCCTTTGTATTTTATCTTGATAATGAAAGTGTGTGCCTTTTTGTCTCCTTCGAGCACAAGAGTAGTCATCCTTTCTAAGAGAATTATTAGTGAGGCTGATGCTTTAATTTGAGGAATGAGAACATGCAGGCAATGAGCTTAAATGATTTGCTGAAGGTCACATCCTGACTTAAGGGGAGAAATGGAGATAGATAGCAGCAAGATTTTAAAGTTGGATAAGCTTTCAGAAATACAATCACTGTTATAGAGAATACTGTGGAAATTGTAAGAAACTGTTGGCCTTCGCTATTCCACTCACCCCCACTACATACACTTTTAATTCTGTCTTTTTAAAGACATTTCCTAGGAAGATACCTGTTAGCCCCTGGCTGTCCACAACCTCCATTCTGTAACAATAGAGAATGTCTATCTGGTCCTAAGTTATTTCCCAGTTTATGTACATCTCCATTCCTATCACCACTACCACCACCATTTTCACCATCACTAACAACACTGCCACCACCACTACCAACAGCAACAACACTACCACCACCATCACCACCATTCACATCAAGATTGCCACTACCACCACCAACAACCACATCAACATTGCTACCACCACCACCACAGCATCAGCATTGCCACCACCACAACCACCACCACCACCAATATTGCTGCCACTACTACCATTACAACATTGCCGCTGACAACACCACCATCAACATCAACATTGCTATCACCACCAGCAACAACATCAACATTACCACTACTACCACTAGCACCAGCAACAACATTGCTACAACCACCATCACCACCACTACTGTCAACATTGTCACCACAACCACCTCCACCACTGCCAAAACCAACCATACTATTAACAAACACCAATATCACCATGAATTCTACTACCATCACCACAAACAGGAACCACAGCAACACTGTTCTATTATCTCCAACACCATTATCAACACCTCTAACAAAACTCACTACCATCAACATGGCCACCACCACTAACACTGCTACCAAGTACAACACTGCCGTTGCAACCACCACCACTGCTACTGCCAACATCACTGCCATCCCTGTCACTACTTCCATCCACCTTATTTTCACCGCTGCCACCACCACCACCACCACAATCACCACTGATACTATCACGGACTCTGCCACTACCACGACAGTATTGCAAACACCACCAACATTGCCACCATCCACAATCTTGCCTTCACCAACTACCACCACCATCAACAGCACCCACAACATTGCCACCAAAACCAGTACTGCCACCACCACCATCACTGGTGAACCTCACTGTCATCTCTACCATTACCATGCCACCACCACTGCCACTACTATCGCTGTCACTGTCATCATCACTGATATGCTGCTTCATGCTTTTATAAATTTCCAAGAGACATCCATTTCTCCTAAAATTCAGTTCCCTTCTGTGTTCACAGAGAACATTTCTAAGTCATTCTTAATGATGCAACCCAGATAGGCCTGCTTTACTAACGCCTCCCCTACCCCTTCTCAGGAAGCTGATAATCTCTCTCTCTGCATTTTTGTAACTCATCCAAGTGTCTGTGTTGTGTGCCTAATTCTCTTCCCACGATATTGTGTCTTGAGTACACAGAACACATGTCATTTGCCATTATATCATGAGTTTCTGGCAAACAGTGGGCAATTAAAAAATGTTTGATGAATTGTATTAGATGAACCTAATTGATATTTACATGGAAATATACAGTTTATATAAAACCTTTAAATTTCTTGAGCAAGTTTTAGCCTAACAACCCTAACAACCATAGTGTTACTAGAATATGTGATATATTTTGGTATTTAATTTTAGGCAAAAAGCAAACTTCATACCTCTGTTGATGTAAGAATGTGATGTAAGAATGGCCTTAAACAGTTCTGTTTGTGTAATCAGCAAGTAGCCAAAATGGCAATGAACTGAATTTGCCATTAAACACTAAGAAAGGAATATAAATTAGGGAAGTATATTTTTATACTTAGCTTGATATGATCATACCACAATATATGAGCCATATACATCAAAATATTAAATTGTCACATATTAATATAATTATATTACAAATAAAATAAGACAGTATATTTTAATCTGTGTGTGTCTAGATCATAGAACTGTGTGAATGAGAAGGTAGGTGTGAATAGCTTCTTTAATTTTATTAAACTTTTATTTGAAGATGATTATAGATTTACAAACAGTTGTTGATAGTACGTAGATCTTGTATGCTCTTTACCCAGTTTCATAAAACATCTCACAATTCTATAGTAAGATATAACAACCAGGACATCTGCATTGATACAGTCAAGGTACAGAACATTGTATCTCTACAAAGACCGCCAGTGCTGCCTCTTAATAGCCACACCCACATTTCTCCTGCCCCCACTCATTCATTAATCCCTAATCTGTTCTCCATTTTTATTACTTTGGCATTTCAAGGATATAAATGGAATCAGATAGCATGTATGATATACACACAGGGTATAAATGGAATCGTATAGTATATAACCTTTGAGATTGGCTGCTTCTCTTCACATAATTCTTTGAAGATTTGCTTAGGTTGTTGAGTGTTTTAATCGTCTACTCCTTTTCAGTGCTAAGTATTATATCATAGTATGGATATATTACAGTTTAACCATTCCCATCAAGAATGACATCTGGGTTGTTTCTGTTTGGGAGTTATAGCAAATAAAGTTGCAATAAGTCTTGGTGCAGGTTGTTAGTAATCATAAGTCTTCATTTCTCTGGAATAAATGCTCATGAATCCATTTGTTGGGTCATATGGTAGTTGCTCATTTAGCCATTTAAGAAACTGCTAAACAGTTTTCAAGTAACTGTACCATTTTACATTCATACAAACAATATATGGGTAATACAGTTTCTCTTAATTCTTGCCGATGTTTGGCATTGCCATCTTTTTATATTTTAGAAATTCTGAGAGGTGTGCAGTGATATCTCAGTGTGGCTTTAATTTTTTTTTCATGATGACTAATGATGAAAAATATATTTTCTTATGCTTATTTGCTATCTGTATATCCTCTGGTAAACTATCTCTTTTAATCTTTTGCCCATGTGTTAATAATTGGATCATTTATTTCCTTAAAGTTGAGTCTCATAAGTTTTGTATATATCCTAGATATTAGTCCTTTTGCCAGATACATGTTTGACTCTATTTTAACCCAGCCGTAGCTTGTCCTTTTTTCTTAACAGTCTTCCAAAAAGCAAAATATTTAATTTTGATGAAGTCTTATTTATCATTCTTTCCTTCTATGAACTGTACTTTTGATACCAAGTAAAAGACTCCTTGGCTGAGTCATACATATAGGTTGCAAGACTTTCTGTTTTCTCAACTTTTATCAGTTAAAATTTTATATTTAAGTCCACGGTGCACTTTTAATTTTATAAGAAGTATAAGGTTTGGGTCACGCTTCATTTTCTTTGTCTACATGATGTTCCATTGCTCTAGCTACATTTGTTGAAAAGTCTATTTTCCTTTTGAGTTCCTTTTCACTTATGTAAAAAAAAAGTTGGAACCCAAACAGCGGTATTAATCAACATTATATAACTGACATTTATAAAATACTCCATAGCAACAGCAGAATGCACATTCTTTTTAAGCTCACATGAAATATCCACCAAGCTGCCCTTTATTCCAGGTCCTTTCTTTACCTTACCTTAACACATTTAAAAGAAGAGAAAGCTTACAAACTATGTTCTCAGATCACAATAGAATTAAACTAGAAACAAATAACTGAAACTGAGTCCAAAATTCTGCAAACATTTGGCAATTAAGCAACACACCTCTTAATCACGTATGCCTCATAGGATGATCTATGGGCCTATCCCTGCTTCAGGATGGCACAGTCTTGATACTGTACCTATAGAAGGGGTCTTAACATTGGGAAGACTTATTTCTTCCGCTTTATTCTAATTTTTTAAAAATTCCTCAAGCTGTTTTAGCCTTTTTGTCTCTCAGTATAAATTTTAGAATAATCTTGCCCATATCTACAGAAAAAAATGTTACTGGGGTTTTCATAGAAATTATCTTTAACTAGTATATGGATTTGGGGATAATGACACCTTCACTATTTTAAGTCGTCCAATCCATGATCATACTGTGGTTCTCCATTTATTTAGATCTTCATTGATTTCTTTCATCAACATTTTCCATTTTTCAACATACAAGTCCTATGCATGATTTGTTAAATTTATACCAAATTTTCTCATGTTTTTCAGTGATTTAAATATTTTATTTAAAATTTGCATGTTTCCATTACTAATATCTATGCTAAATTAATTTTATATGGCGATGTATAATGCAACTTTGCTAAAATTACTTATTAATTTGACAAGATTTTTGCACATTTCTTGGGATTTTATATGTAGGCAATCATGGCAACTCAAGTAGAAATAATTTTATTTATTTCTTTGCGATCAGGTGGCCTTTTATTTTTATTCATTATTGCTTTATAGCACTGACTAGAACTTACAGCACTAAGTTGATTGTTACAAGAGTTGACAACATCCTTGCCTTGTTCCTAACATAAGGGGAAAGCATTCAGTCTCTCACCATTAAGTACCGTGTTAGCTACAGGTTATTTATACAAGCTGTTTATCAAGTTGAAAAGTTTTTTTCTATTCCTATTTTCTGAGAGTTTTTTATCATGAATGATTGTTAAATTTTGTCAAATGATTTTCTGTATCAATTGCTATGATATAGTTTTATTGTCTAGCATGTTAATATGATGAATTGCATTGACTGATTTTCAAATACTGTACCAGGTTTGCATCCCACACTTGGACACAGTGTATACTTCTTTTATTGATTGATGAATTCTACATTTTAGAAAGATTTTGCACCTGTATGCATGAGTGCTTGTTTCTTTTCTATAGGTTAGTTGTCATTTTCTCTCTCTAATTTAAAGATTCTTTCTTTGCTTTAGTTTTAAAACTTTAAGTATGATTTACCTTGGTGTGGATTTCTTTGATTTAAGTCCGTTAGAGTCACTTAGCTTCATGAATTTGTAGTTTATTTCTCTTTTCCATATTTGGGAGGTTTTCATCCAGTATTTCTTCAAGTATGCATTTTCAGCCTCATCCTCTTTCTCCTCTTCTGTAATTCTTGTGATAGGATTAGATGTTTGTGACAGTACCACAAATTCCTGAGGCTTTTAATTTTACAATCGATTTTCTCTCTTCTAAGTAAGTAATCTCTACTTTTCTGTCTTCTAGTTCATGGATTCTTTTCTCTGTTCCTTCCATTCTGCTGTTGATGCCATCCACTGAACTTTTATTTTGGCTACTGTGTTTTCAGTTCTAAAATACCATTTGGATTTTCTTTATATCTTTGGTTTATGGCTGAGGCTTCCTAATTTTTTTTTTTCTTTTGGCTGAGATGTTTACTCTTTAATTTGTTTTCCAAATACTTATAATTTCTCTTTGAAGCACTCCTATCATGTTTGCTTTAAAATCTTAGATATTTTAACACCTCTATTATCTTGGTGTTGATTTCTGTTGATTGTCTCTTCTCAATTTATTTCAGATATTCCTGGCTCCCAATATGATAAGTGACCTGGACATTGTGGGTAAAACTCAGAAGTCTCTGGATCTTAGATAAGCCCCTGTGAGGAGGAAAAGGGGCTAACCACCTCATTATCGCTAGGCGGAAGTGGAAATCAAGGTTCCCCACTTGGCCTTTATAGCTACTTGAGTTCAGGAGGCTCATGGTTGCTATTGGGTGGGTGTGGGGTGCTGGCTAGCCTCTAGGCCTCCCCTGGTATATCCTTAACTGGGAGAGGTAGCAATGACCCAGCTCCCCACCTGGCATCCACTGGCACCATGGAAGTAGGTGGTTTGTTACCTGTGTGTTGTTATGAAAGTCCTGAGCTTCCACTAGGCTTCCTCTGACACTATCTGTCTAGGGCAGGGAGGCAGCGTCCTTGCTGCTGATTGAGGGCAGAAAACCACTTTCTTCCTGTGATCTCCACTAACACCATGGCAGGAAGGAGAGTGGGCAATAATGTTCCTACTTGGTCTTGTCTGACATACATAGTACCAGAAAGGGGCGTTAGCTGTCTTGTTACAGACTGGCCAGGGTAGACATCTAGCCTGCACTTGGCCTTTGCTAGCCTGAGTTTTCTTTCATGTTTGACTTGCATGCAGTGGTTATTGTGTAAAAGGTTTCTGTCTTTCTTGAATGACCCCATTTCTGGTGCTTTGAGTAGAGAAAGCAGGGTATTGTGTGTGTGTGTGTGTGTGTGTGTGTGTGTGTGTTTGCCCAGGCTGGAGTGCAATGGCACCATCTTGGCTCACTGCAACCTCCGCCTCCCGGATTCAAGTGATTCTCCTGCCTTAGCCTCTGGAGTAGTTGGGTCTACAGGAATGTGGCACCATGCCCAGTTAATTTTTTGTATTTTTAGTAGAGACGGGGTTTCGCCATGTTGGCCACACTGGTCTCAAACGACTGACCTCAGGTGATCCACCCACCTCGGCCTCCCAAAGCGCTGGGATTACAGGCATGAGTCACCACGCCCAGACTTTGTAGTTGTTTAAATCGGCATTTGTTTGCTTTTCTGGGTTGCTAGCTTCTTCAGCTCCAAGAGAGGGATGTATAATGCAAAAGGAAACCCAGGGAACTCATTACTGTGTTGTTCCTTGGGTCCCAAAGTCCCTTCCTGGTGTGCTTCATTCTCTTCACTTTTCAGAACCTTTTTATGTTGGTTTGGTATACATGTCCAGTGATTTTAGTTATTCTTAGCAAGAAGAATAAGCAAAAATATACTTACTTTATCTTCCCAGAAGATGATAACTTCTTTTTATATGGAAATAAGCCAACATTAAAAATATTCCCAGGTACCTAGGTAATTGCAGAAGTGAAAACAAACATTTTTTCACTTGAAATCTCATATTCTTTCCAACACACTAGTATTTTGATTCTGCATTTGCACTGTAAATTATATATTTAGTTACTTATTAGAAATAAACTGTTGTGCTATTTTCTCGCCATTTCATGCATTTAATTTTTCCACATTAAAAAGAAAAGAATAGCCCAAAGTCCGATCATTAATTTGTCCATTAGCAGGTGAATATATAAGCAAATGTGGTATATTTATACACATGTATATCTGTTTCAGTGAATATTTGTATATAATGTCGTGTATATCCATACAGTAACACACTACTCAAAATGACGATGAGCTATGGAGCTATGCAGCAGCATATCTCAACAACGTTATGTTCAGTGAAAGAGTCCATATTATAGAATGTTATTTACATGATGCTCTGGAGCTGGCAAAACTAAGCTATGATGAAAGAAATTAGATTCATGGTTGACTGAGGTGGGGAGAATTGCCGGCAAAAGAGCATAAAGTAATCTTTTAGGCTTATGAAAAGTCATATATCCTAATCAGGATGTGGATTAGACAGGGGCATCCATTTATCAAATTCATCAAATTACACACTTAAAATCTGCTGCTTTTATTCTATGTAAACCATATCACAATAAAGTCGATCTAGGGAAAAAGAAAGGTTGGCTGCACTGCATATTTTGCTTCTGTGCTTCCCAAGGCATGGTAGTAATACTTGACTGTAACATAACGGAGCAAGTGGAGTGAAATAAAATGCAATAGAATGGGGCAGTGGGCAGCGTTGTGGAGTGGAAGGAACAGGGTGGGACAGAAGTAGATTTTATTACTTACTGAGAAGTCTAGGAGATAGTGTTGCTAAAGCGTTGGAGTCCAGTGTCTTCTGAAGACCACACAGTCTGTCTTGCTAACGCTCAGTGCGTGGATGAGGAGTGGGAGGTCACTCATGTACTAGAGGACTCCACTCTCCCTGAGAGTGGTTCTGAGGATTGGACTGTGCCAATAAGAAAGTGAGGAAGAACATGCTCACACATCACCTCCCTATAGTCAGAAGTCGTGTGTCTGCCTCACGCTGGAAGCTTCACAGGATACAAATGAGACAGACACAGAGAATCCAGTGTGAGAAACTCAGGCTCCCATTTCTTCATAGCCGTGAAAAGTGAGCTTACACAATACCATGAATCGAGTTCTAGTACATCAGTGGCCTGTATGGGCTGAACATCATTCAGTAGTGGAGACTCCACTGCAATGCCTGCTTCATAGCCCTGGACTCTCTTACTGAGGGACATTTGAGAATGAATGTGGGTGCCACGTGTGCCAGGCCCATGAACACTTATAGGACAGAGTATGCAACCAAGGATGTTCAGGTCACACAGCCTGCAAACCTCAGCTCAGGCAGTTGAGTATTAATTGCTGTATCCATTAATGCATGTGAGATTCCCCACTAATGAAGTAAAAATGGGAGAGCAACTAGCATTTAAAAATAGAGTTGAAATGGTGGAGAAAGGCTGCCACAGTGAGAAGCTGCCAAGATTCATGATTAACCAAGTGCAAGTCCTAGTCCAAGCTGACTGTGCCAAGGAATTCTTGTCCTATGGCCCTAGCTCACTGTTCTGCATAGCAGGATTTAGAAACAAACCCAAACAAAACAGAAACTTTCACAACGCTGACCTCTTTAGGAAATCTATTCCTGGAGCCATGGTTGATGGTGGTATTGCCGCATAATGATGCCATATGGCCACACTCCCAGTTTCAAATCACACCCTGAGGTTAGGAGAATGTCCTGATTATTCATGAAGCAATACCATAACAGAAGCACTAATTTGCAGTTTCATGCTTGTCCAACGAAGTCATGCCTTTGCTCTTGGACTCTCTGGGTGGGTGTGCATGGCACACTCACACCCACATGGCTGTAATGACATTACTCTTCCTTTAAGCACTGCAGCCATCCCTGGTTGCATTATCTATTCCACAAGTGTACACAGTCAGGTACCTTTGGTACTAANATATGTAGGCAATCATGGCAACTCAAGTAGAAATAATTTTATTTATTTCTTTGCGATCAGGTGGCCTTTTATTTTTATTCATTATTGCTTTATAGCACTGACTAGAACTTACAGCACTAAGTTGATTGTTACAAGAGTTGACAACATCCTTGCCTTGTTCCTAACATAAGGGGGAAAGCATTCAGTCTCTCACCATTAAGTACCGTGTTAGCTACAGGTTATTTATACAAGCTGTTTATCAAGTTGAAAAAGTTTTTTTCTATTCCTATTTTCTGAGAGCTTTTTATCATGAATGATTGTTAAATTTTGTCAAATGATTTTCTGTATCAATTGCTATGATATAGTTTTTATTGTCTAGCATGTTAATATGATGAATTGCATTGACTGATTTTCAAATACTGTACCAGGTTTGCATCCCACACTTGGACACAGTGTATACTTCTTTTTATTGATTGATGAATTCTACATTTTTAGAAAGATTTTTGCACCTGTATGCATGAGTGCTTGTTTCTTTTCTATAGGTTAGTTGTCATTTTTCTCTCTCTAATTTAAAGATTCTTTCTTTGCTTTAGTTTTTAAAACTTTAAGTATGATTTACCTTGGTGTGGATTTCTTTGATTTAAGTCCGTTAGAGTCACTTAGCTTCATGAATTTGTAGTTTATTTCTCTTTTTCCATATTTGGGAGGTTTTCATCCAGTATTTCTTCAAGTATGCATTTTCAGCCTCATCCTCTTTCTCCTCTTCTGTAATTCTTGTGATAGGATTAGATGTTTGTGACAGTACCACAAATTCCTGAGGCTTTTAATTTTTACAATCGATTTTCTCTCTTCTAAGTAAGTAATCTCTACTTTTCTGTCTTCTAGTTCATGGATTCTTTTCTCTGTTCCTTCCATTCTGCTGTTGATGCCATCCACTGAACTTTTTATTTTGGCTACTGTGTTTTTCAGTTCTAAAATACCATTTGGATTTTCTTTATATCTTTGGTTTATGGCTGAGGCTTCCTAATTTTTTTTTTTCTTTTGGCTGAGATGTTTACTCTTTAATTTGTTTTCCAAATACTTATAATTTCTCTTTGAAGCACTCCTATCATGTTTGCTTTAAAATCTTAGATATTTTTAACACCTCTATTATCTTGGTGTTGATTTCTGTTGATTGTCTCTTCTCAATTTATTTCAGATATTCCTGGCTCCCAATATGATAAGTGACCTGGACATTGTGGGTAAAACTCAGAAGTCTCTGGATCTTAGATAAGCCCCTGTGAGGAGGAAAAGGGGCTAACCACCTCATTACCGCTAGGCGGAAGTGGAAATCAAGATTCCCCACTTGGCCTTTATAGCTACTTGAGTTCAGGAGGCTCATGGTTGCTATTGGGTGGGTGTGGGGTGCTGGCTAGCCTCTAGGCCTCCCCTGGTATATCCTTAACTGGGAGAGGTAGCAATGACCCAGCTCCCCACCTGGCATCCACTGGCACCATGGAAGTAGGTGGTTTGTTACCTGTGTGTTGTTATGAAAGTCCTGAGCTTCCACTAGGCTTCCTCTGACACTATCTGTCTAGGGCAGGGAGGCAGCGTCCTTGCTGCTGATTGAGGGCAGAAAACCACTTTCTTCCTGTGATCTCCACTAACACCATGGCAGGAAGGAGAGTGGGCAATAATGTTCCTACTTGGTCTTGTCTGACATACATAGTACCAGAAAGGGGCGTTAGCTGTCTTGTTACAGACTGGCCAGGGTAGACATCTAGCCTGCACTTGGCCTTTGCTAGCCTGAGTTTTTCTTTCATGTTTGACTTGCATGCAGTGGTTATTGTGTAAAAGGTTTCTGTCTTTCTTGAATGACCCCATTTCTGGTGCTTTGAGTAGAGAAAGCAGGGTATTGTGTGTGTGTGTGTGTGTGTGTGTGTGTGTGTGTTTGCCCAGGCTGGAGTGCAATGGCACCATCTTGGCTCACTGCAACCTCCGCCTCCCGGATTCAAGTGATTCTCCTGCCTTAGCCTCTGGAGTAGTTGGGTCTACAGGAATGTGGCACCATGCCCAGTTAATTTTTTGTATTTTAGTAGAGACGGGGTTTCGCCATGTTGGCCACACTGGTCTCAAACGACTGACCTCAGGTGATCCACCCACCTCGGCCTCCCAAAGCGCTGGGATTACAGGCATGAGTCACCACGCCCAGACTTTGTAGTTGTTTAAATCGGCATTTGTTTGCTTTTCTGGGTTGCTAGCTTCTTCAGCTCCAAGAGAGGGATGTATAATGCAAAAGGAAACCCAGGGAACTCATTACTGTGTTGTTCCTTGGGTCCCAAAGTCCCTTCCTGGTGTGCTTCATTCTCTTCACTTTTCAGAACCTTTTATGTTGGTTTGGTATACATGTCCAGTGATTTTAGTTATTCTTAGCAAGAAGAATAAGCAAAAATATACTTTATCTTCCCAGAAGATGATAACTTCTTTTATATGGAAATAAGCCAACATTAAAATATTCCCAGGTACCTAGGTAATTGCAGAAGTGAAAACAAACATTTTTTCACTCGAAATCTCATATTCTTTCCAACACACTAGTATTTTGATTCTGCATTTGCACTGTAAATTATATATTTAGTTACTTATTAGAAATAAACTGTTGTGCTATTTTCTCGCCATTTCATGCATTTAATTTTCCACATTAAAAGAAAAGAATAGCCCAAAGTCCGATCATTAATTTGTCCATTAGCAGGTGAATATATAAGCAAATGTGGTATATTTATACACATGTATATCTGTTTCAGTGAATATTTGTATATAATGTCGTGTATATCCATACAGTAACACACTACTCAAAATGACGATGAGCTATGGAGCTATGCAGCAGCATATCTCAACAACGTTATGTTCAGTGAAAGAGTCCATATTATAGAATGTTATTTACATGATGCTCTGGAGCTGGCAAAACTAAGCTATGATGAAAGAAATTAGATTCATGGTTGACTGAGGTGGGGAGAATTGCCGGCAAAAGAGCATAAAGTAATCTTTTAGGCTTATGAAAAGTCATATATCCTAATCAGGATGTGGATTAGACAGGGGCATCCATTTATCAAATTCATCAAATTACACACTTAAAATCTGCTGCTTTTATTCTATGTAAACCATATCACAATAAAGTCGATCTAGGGAAAAGAAAGGTTGGCTGCACTGCATATTTTGCTTCTGTGCTTCCCAAGGCATGGTAGTAATACTTGACTGTAACATAACGGAGCAAGTGGAGTGAAATAAAATGCAATAGAATGGGGCAGTGGGCAGCGTTGTGGAGTGGAAGGAACAGGGTGGGACAGAAGTAGATTTTATTACTTACTGAGAAGTCTAGGAGATAGTGTTGCTAAAGCGTTGGAGTCCAGTGTCTTCTGAAGACCACACAGTCTGTCTTGCTAACGCTCAGTGCGTGGATGAGGAGTGGGAGGTCACTCATGTACTAGAGGACTCCACTCTCCCTGAGAGTGGTTCTGAGGATTGGACTGTGCCAATAAGAAAGTGAGGAAGAACATGCTCACACATCACCTCCCTATAGTCAGAAGTCGTGTGTCTGCCTCACGCTGGAAGCTTCACAGGATACAAATGAGACAGACACAGAGAATCCAGTGTGAGAAACTCAGGCTCCCATTTCTTCATAGCCGTGAAAAGTGAGCTTACACAATACCATGAATCGAGTTCTAGTACATCAGTGGCCTGTATGGGCTGAACATCATTCAGTAGTGGAGACTCCACTGCAATGCCTGCTTCATAGCCCTGGACTCTCTTACTGAGGGACATTTGAGAATGAATGTGGGTGCCACGTGTGCCAGGCCCATGAACACTTATAGGACAGAGTATGCAACCAAGGATGTTCAGGTCACACAGCCTGCAAACCTCAGCTCAGGCAGCTGAGTATTAATTGCTGTATCCATTAATGCATGTGAGATTCCCCACTAATGAAGTAAAATGGGAGAGCAACTAGCATTTAAAATAGAGTTGAAATGGTGGAGAAAGGCTGCCACAGTGAGAAGCTGCCAAGATTCATGATTAACCAAGTGCAAGTCCTAGTCCAAGCTGACTGTGCCAAGGAATTCTTGTCCTATGGCCCTAGCTCACTGTTCTGCATAGCATGATTTAGAAACAAACCCAAACAAAACAGAAATTTTCACAACGCTGACCTCTTTAGGAAATCTATTCCTGGAGCCATGGTTGATGGTGGTATTGCCGCATAATGATGCCATATGGCCACACTCCCAGTTTCAAATCACACCCTGAGGTTAGGAGAATGTCCTGATTATTCATGAAGCAATACCATAACAGAAGCACTAATTTGCAGTTTCATGCTTGTCCAACGAAGTCATGCCTTTGCTCTTGGACTCTCTGGGTGGGTGTGCATGGCACACTCACACCCACATGGCTGTAATGACATTACTCTTCCTTTAAGCACTGCAGCCATCCCTGGTTGCATTATCTATTCCACAAGTGTACACAGTCAGGTACCTTTGGTACTAAACTCACCCCAGCAACCCCAAGTGCCCAAATCTCCTGGGCTGGAGGCTGGAACTCAGAGCAAGCCTCCCAGTGAGCTGTGTGGGGGCCATTCCTGAGCCCCTGTCCTGTCTCTCTCTGCTCCCTCCATAAAGAATCCACTCCTCTCCCTAAGGAATCCACCTCTCTCTGTCTCTGAGCAAGACCAAGATGGCTGGTCCTGCTCCTTGTCCTGCACAGGAACCCACCTCAGTGACAACATTTAAAAACTACTATTTCCAGTGCTGACCATTTTTCCTTCAGCAAACCCCAGTCACAAGGCCTTGGTCTTTCTGTTTGGGAAGGTCCACAGAGGTGGTCAAGGTTCGCAGAGGTGGTCTTTTCTGCCATCACTGGTGGAAAGGGATGGTCAGGGTGGTCTCTGGCCCTCTGTCCAGGGATTTTTACAGAGGGCAGTGACCGCACCTGCCAGGCCCTTCATCAAACCGTCTGTACAAGGATGAGCTCTGGCCTGGTTCTCAAAGTCTGAGTGGGTAAGACCTGAACAGAGAGAGGGCAGCAAGGGGACGCTCAGGCAGAATGACAGGTTAGTCGCTGGAGCAGGTCGCAGACGGCTTGTGTGCCAGGCTGGAATGAAAAGCAAACCCAAAAGAGAAACTGTAAAGAGAAACAGACCTGGTGGAGATTTAGCCTGGGTCTGGCGGGCCCTTCCATGGAGAGCTGGCTGCTTTAGGGACTGAAGGCTGCAGCCCTCAGGCCCACTGTCAGTTCAGCACCACAGGTGCAGAGAGCCATTCGCTCAGGGCTCCCCACCCAACCATGACTCATCAGGCAGGAGCAGAGGCCGGGCCTCCCGAGCCCAACTCAGGAGAGCCCCAAATGCTATGTTAGCCCGAGGACCCCCAGAGCAGGTGACAGAGGCTGTCCTTGGTGCTACCTCCTAGCTCAACCTCGTCCCTTCCCTTCACAGGCACTGACGCCGGGGATGTTTCTCATTAAATACCCGCCCCACTAACACCCAACTTAGAACCTGCTTCCCAGGGATCCCAATCACATGAGCTTTAAGATTGGGGCGGCGGGGCTCATGGACAGCAGGAGAGGTTTCCAGGAAGGGAAGGAGGTTCTGATAGCCCCATGACGCTCACCTCGGGTCAGGTCTGAGCCGGAGGAAGCAAGGGCAGTGGAGGAATCCGCATAAGCTATGGCACTAGCATTCTGGGGCAGTATTCCTCCGGGGGCCTCACAGCAGCCCAGATCCCTGCTGGAAGGTGAAAATGTGTCCGGTGGGTTCTTCGTCTCCTGCTGCGGACGCTGGCGGTGAGGGTTACAGCTCTTAAAGATGGCGTGTCCCAAGTTTGCTCCTTCAGCGCCTCAGATGGGTCCTAAGTTTCTTCCTTCCGGTGGGTTAATGGCCGCGCTGCACTAACTTCAGGAGTGAAGCCACTACGTTTGCTGCGAGTGTTACAGCTCATAAAGGGAGTGCAGACCCAAACAGCGAGCAGCACCAAGAGTCATTGTGAAAACGGAAAGAACAACGATTCCACTGCATGGGAAGGCACGCCAGCGACTTGCTGCTGCTGCTTTTTCGGGTGACCAGCTTTTATTCCCTTATTTGATCCCGCCCACATCCTGCTGATTGGTCCATTTTACAGAGCACTGATTGGTCCATTTTACAGAGCACTGATTGGTCCATCCTACAGAGTGCTGATTGGTCCATTTTACAGGGTGTTGATTGGTGCATTTACTATCCTTTAGCTAGACACAGAGCACCTATGGTGTGCTTTTACAGAGTGCTGGTTGGTGCATTTACAATCCTTCAGCTAGACAGAAAAGTTCGCAAGTCCACACTTGACCCAGGAAGTCCAGCTGGCTTCGCTGCTCAAAAGGAAGGAGCAACCGGTTGGCAGGTGGGGTCACTCCAGGGTGGCAATGATGGGACACACTGAGCTCAGGGACAGGGTGGAGGTGGACTGGAGTATCCACCACTGAGAGCTGCGCCAGAGGGGAAGACACTGCAGCAAGGGCCTGACACAGGAAGGGGTGCAGGGTAGGGGTGAGCAATGTTGTAGGGTGTCCTCCGAGGCCAGGAGGAAGCACTGCAGAGGCTCCACCCCCACCCCCGCAGCTGCGCAGAGTTGGGGAGATTCTGGCAAAGGCTGCTCCTCCAAAGGCCGGTGGGGAGGATCCTTGCAATGGCAGGTGGGATGGCTGGAGTGGTTCATGACATGACCAGAGCCTGACCTTTATCTCATGCAAGGGGCGCCTACTGCCTGTGCCAGCACAGCGCCTGTCCTGTATCAGGGCTTGCAGGGGTCAGAAGTGGGGACATCCCAGAGAGAGACTGCTGCAGTGGAGGTGGGGCTGCACTCACCTGGAAGACCCTGTGGAGAAGGCACACTGGCAGTTCAAGACCTGGGCTCAGGAGCTGGAAAGCTGGGCTGAATCCGTGAGGCGCTTTGGGGCCCACTGGCTCACATTCCTAAGGAGGAAACATTTGCCCTGAGGGCGTGCGGGATCTGTTCCCCCAGGGTGAGCTGAGAGAGCCACCAGGTGGAAGTGAAGGTGTGGGCCAGAGCCTGCTAGTTTAGATTTGTTTCTAAAACAAAAGTACAGAGGTCTGAGTGAGGTTGAGTTTCTCTCTTCAGGGCAAGCGGCACGTACTTCAGCCGACTCAGACACCCGGTCTTCTCTATTTTCTTGGCTTGTTTTCTGAAGAAATAACTAAAGTCTCACAGCACCGTGGAGAGAGAGAGAGAGTGTGTGAGTGTGTGTGTGTGAGTGTGTGAGTGTGTGTGAGTGTGTCTGAGTGTGAGTGTGTCTGAGTGTGTGTGAGTGTGTGTGTGTGAGTGTGTGTGTCTGAGTGAGTGTGTGTGTGTGTGTGTGCAGCTTTTGGGATGTGGGCTATTTTCTCCAGTCTCCGGTGGGAGGTCGCCTCATAGCCCTGCTCGTTTTCTCCAGCCATGGGACAGCATGTGGTGGTTAGTGACCTGCATTTGATAAAAACTCAGCATGGGTGAATAGAATTTAGATGTACTACAAATCATAAATGTGAATAATTCTAGATTATACGGAGTATGTTAGTGTCAAAATATTCATAAACAGAATAGGATAAATGTGTCTCTGACTTAAAATCAAACATATAATTAGATTGATTATATGATTTTGAATCCACAAGAATAGTCATTTAAAGACAAATGATTTTGAATTAAGAACATAAATAATAAAATTGATAAAGTAATTCTGGTGGAATCTGAGTCAGTCATGCCATCATTTCTTTCCCATTTTCTGTTCAGAGGTAAACAACCCCTTGATTATTCTCATGGATGTAAAAATTGGCCTCACATAATGTGTCTAATATACTTAATGGTAATCGGTTGGACATGCTCTGCCTGACCCAGATGTAGTTAGCTGTAGGGTCCTGCAAGCTGTGACTGGGAAGCCAAGACTTTAGGGACCACACTGCTGTGTTTGCCTCCTATATGATATCTTGCAAAATATGACATCAACAATGATTTCTAATAAATGGGAGATGATGCATTCAGTCAAATCAAAGTTTTGCTGCAGCTCTAAGAAAGAAACAAATAGGAGTCTAGTTGAGCAAAAGCAGCCTCAGAAAGAAGTGACCGGACCAGCGACAGGGTACCATGGATGAGCCAGGTCTTTATGGCCAATTTTCAGGGCCCTGAAAAGGAGGCATGAAGGCTGACATTTAATAGAATCTCAAAAAACACTTGTGAGTGAATGAATAAATTATATGAATGATTGCATTTTATTCATCCATGTCTCTCCATTTGACATTTAGACTTTGTAGATGTGTGTTATAAATGATGGTGAAACACATATCCACATGCTCATCTCCTTTTAGCATCCATTCCTAATTATTTTCCAAAGCTGTGTTCCAGTATTCCTCTGCACTAATAGTGTGGCATTGTTTTATTTTCCTTGAATCTTTGCCAGTTGAGATTGAACATAAGGTGGGCAGAGACCAAGTCTACTTAACTCCTTTTAAAGTCACCATCTGCAGGATGTCAGACCTGCTATCTGTCTTTCAAATAAATACCCATTCCCTCCTTCTTTTGCTACGGAACACAAATGTTTCAGAGTCTTAGTAGTATCCTTAGCATTAAACTCCCAACTTCCCTAATGGTAGAGTTGATAATGGGTTAAAGTTCAAGCACATAAAATGTTGGCAGAAATCCCTCAGAAGGACACAGCTTCATGAGTGGAAAGGCCCAGCCTTGTTGGGAAGGAGTTTCTCTGCCCATTTGCACCTCTAGAACCTGCCTAAGAGGCGATATGAGCCCATGAGGCATAGCATCTACCTTGTAGCATGAAGTGACATGCATAAGGATTAAACCTCATCAACTGTAGTAGATTCCACAGGGCTCTGCCAATACCTGTCTCCCATATGTTGTTGAGAGTGGTAGCTGAAGACACAACTGTGTTGCTTCTTAAGGTTGCCCTTGGCCTAAGGGAGCCGCCAGAGCCCAGGCAATGATGGGCTGATGTGGGATATGGAGGGCCTGCCTTTGAGATGACTCTGAAGGTCATCCCAGCTCCAGAGCCTTCTAGGGATTGACTGAGGCATGAGTTGCTACTGCTTTGCTGTTCAGCGTCTCCCATTGCCCGAGGCCTTCCTCATGTCCCTAACTGGTGTGTCTCCTGAAAGCTCTCCCCAGTAAACCCTCTTAAAGAAATGCCTGGTCTCACATCTGTTTCCAATGAACCCAATCTGAAACACTCAGAAGGGAGAACAGAGCACATGTGTTGAAAAGGCCTGATGTCACGCTCAGCTATCACACCTGCCCTGTTTTCCCAGACGTTTTGTAGTATGTGACAAATAACACCTTTTCTATTTAAGCTACTGTCATTTGAATTTCTTTTACTCATCCGGACACAGTTCTGATTTATGGAGCCCCATATGCTTGGCAAGGGACCAAGGTCCTGGCAAACACAGGGGTATTAGGAGTTTTAATGTTTTCCATGATATTACAAGGTTATGTACATAAAACGGAGGTGAATATAGTTCTATGGTCCTCAGCTTCCTCTCCTCCCATGCCTCCAACCCCATTTTTGTCTCATGCTCCAGCAATTTGGAAGTGCCTGTGGAACACCACGCTGTGTTTTCTTCCTCTTTGGCATATATGCTATTCTCATCTGAGAAGTTTCCTGTGCACTTAGAAAACACATCCTCCTCCTCAGCCCAGTTCTGACTGACTGCTCTCCTTCCACGGGAGACATGGCTCTCTGCTGGCACCATGCCCCTCTATCTTGAGACTATGGTTCTGAACTATATCAACTTAGCTAAATTGGAACTACCATTCCCTGAATTCCCTCTTGTATGGTTTTGGGTAAGGGCTGACCAGAAAAGAAAAGAGTTTGTATAAGATTTGGGAGGCAGAGGTGAAGCAGCAGGCTCTGCATAGACTCTGAAGTACCATGTAGGGCACCAGACGCTGCTGGGCTGGAGACTCTTGTCTCTCTCCTGCTGGCTCGCCTTGCTGCCTCCTGGCTCCTGCAGTTCTAACAGACTGCCTCTTTCAGCTGCTCCAAGTTCTGGGTAGTGCATACATCACTTCTTTGCAAATGGCACCAGCTTTTCCTGCAGGTCGCCCATGCCATTAAGGGTGAAGACTGTGAGAGACAGGTGTGGGGTCCAGTTTGTCCTTGCAGATTCCTGTGTGTCCTTATGGGATCCAGTCATGCTAATAGCTTCCAGTTTGTCCTTGCAAACCCTCATGTCACTTCCAGTCTTCTTCCTAACTAAATGACAAGGCTGACTTCAGGCTCAGAACCAATATCAGCCATGAAGATAAAGGCTTACATAGACTGCTTAACCATCTTCTAAAATTATAAGTGACCCAAACCTGTTCATTACTGCCTTACTCTATATAACTCATAGTGGTTCCGATCCTGTGGTTGAAGACCAACTGATACACTTAGTAATAAATACCTGATGTATTCAGAGTGTCAAAGTGTTCAAATAAAAGGCTACATTTCCCACACACCATTGCAGTAAGACAGGCCAATGAGATGTAAGGGACATCATTGGGTGGAGCCTCTGGGAAATGGCCAGGGTCTTCCTTTTGCTCCTTTACCTTCCCTTTCCTTCTCTCTGGAACTTAGACAAAAGGCCTGAGCTCCAGCAACCATCATGTGACCTTGAGGAAGGAAGATACACACCAAGATGGTAAAGCAGAAGGAATGAAAGTGGCTTCCTAGAGCCTGCACCAAGGCCCTGGACAGCCACCTCTGTTTATGTGGGGGAAGTAAGCCACAATTTAATGAGACACTTTAGTTAGGAATCTGTAATTAGTCACCAAATGCTGTTTTTATTGATCCTGCAAAAATGGTTTGCCTTTCTGTGAAATCATGTGTACCGTCAAAGTCTTTGCTTGTGTGTTCGTCCATTTGGCTAAGCAGTTGACCATGAGCACAGTGGGAATTGCACACTTCATATGAATCCTCCACACCTGGCATTGCATCAGGCACATAATAAGAATGCAGGTAATATTTGTTGACTATAATTGAACTGAAGATTGACATGGTTATTAATTTCCCATGAAGAAACAGAAGTCCTCCACTGAAAGAGGAATTGCTTTGCAAATCCCACACTGATGGAGTGCACCATTATTTCTGTTCTTCCCCATCCATATTCTCTGTAACTATCTCTTCTTGAAGAAGGTAAAAGTGATTCTATTTTGGGTTTATTACAGGCCTTTCACTTAACCCCAATCGCTACTCACTCCATAGTGACTTTTTGGGGTTTTTCAAAATGTTGCAACTGAAGATCATGGATGCTCAAGTGGGCTTCAAACTCTTGGAAAGAATGGGATCTATGAGCAGTGTAATAGTAGCCAGAATTTTGCCTTCACCATCTGCAGAACCAGAGCCCCCAGTGCCCTAGCTGAGTAGCTGGGGCAGTGTCAGGGCAATGCTCCTCCTCCCTCTGACCCACTACCCAATGTGTACATGTCCCTCGAAAGGCCTGGGGACCTAAACCCAAGCAAAATTCCCTGGAAGCATTGAATAAGGAGATAAAGCCCCACAAATATTCTTCAAAATAAATCTCCCACTGTCTGTCTGTACACACACACACGGATGCACACACATACATATGCGCACATATCTTACTAGTTCTGTTTCTATGGAGCAGTACGGCTAATAGTTTTAAGTGTCTCTATTAGTTTTAATCCTCCAGCTATCTTTCAATTTTTAGATATTTTCTATTTTTTATTTTTATTTTTTGAGACAGAGTCTTGCTCTGTTGCCCAGGCTGGAGTGCAGTGGTGCAGTCTTGGCTCACTGCGAGCTCCACCTCCCGGGTTGACGCCATTCGCCTGCCTCAGCCTCCCGACTAGCTGGGACTACAGGCACCTGCCTCCATGCTAGCTTTTTTTTTTTTTTTTTTTTTGTATTTTTAGTAGAGACGGGATTTCACCGTGTTAGCCAGGATGGTCTCAATCTCTTGACCTCCTGATCTGCCTCAGCCTCCCAAAGTGCTGGGATTATAGGTGTGACCCACCACACCTGGCCTAACGTTTTTTTTAATTAAGGCAAAATCCATCTAACAAAAAATTTACCATTTTAAAGTGAACAATTTAGTGGCATTTATTACGTTCATATTTGCCACTACCACCTTTCTCTATTTATATATATTGATCTATAGAATTTTTTAAATATAATTTTTTTAAGTTTTAATATCTGAGTTATTGTATGGTATTATTAAAATACGGTGGACATTTTCTAAGATTTCTGTTCCATGGAATGGTTTGCATAGCATAGGATACATTTATATGTTTTTCTTTTTTAAATGGATTGTAATTTTTTTTTTGAGATGGAGTTGCCCTAGCTGGAGTGCAGTGGCATGATCTCGGCTCACTGCAACCTCCACCTCCCAGGTTCAAGCAATTCTCCTGCCTCAGCCTCCCAAGTAGCTGAGACTACAGGTGCACACTGCCACACCTGGCTAATTTTTTGTATTTTAGTAGAGACCAGGTTTCACCATGTTGTCCAGGCTGGTCTTGAAATCCTGAGCTCAGGCAATCTGTCTGCCTTGGCCTCCCAAAGTGCTAAGATTAGAGGCATGAACCACTGTGCCCAGCCTGAACTTTACTTTTAAAGCAGTTTTAGGCTCACAGCAAAAAGCCAAAAAGGTACAGAGTTCCCATACATCTATTGACCCATACGTGCACTGCCTCCCCACTCTCAGCATCACACACGAGAGTAGGACATTTGTACATTTTCTTTTTGAATCATAAAATAAGAGGATCGTTTGAAACTTCAGGGTTTTATAAGGACATGAATGTTTGACATTGAAATATTAGGATAATCAATATATTCTAATTATTTAGGATATGCATTACCTTTAGCTTCTAAAAATTAGTATATTGTTGTATATTTCAGGCTCTTAATTTTTTTCTGCCCTTCAAAATCTATTTTAGTCTCAGTCAGGGTTTAAATTAAAAAGCAGAACTATCATGAGTTATATAAAATGAGGTATTTGTTTAGAGATTAGATGTTACCCTGTTGGGGTTGGTGGGAAAGCCTTTGCAAGGCTATTTATTGTCTCTCTATGTGATGTTGAACCTGAAGTCAGCCAGACCAACATCTGGGAAGAAATGATGGTAGTGCTCCAGTTGGTAGGCAAGATGGCATAGGCCCTGTTCCTCCCCTCTAAAGACACATATACTGGGATTAATTCAACAGGAAATTAAAAGGAAACTCAGTGGTGGAAACAGGAAGGTGGATTGGGTAGAATCTAAGGATTTGAAGAAAAACATTGCAATGGGTCTGCTGAGTTTTAATTTTATCTCCTATCCACACCATACTGGTTCTTTCCAGAGAGTCCTACAACCCACAATCACCATCCATGGATGAATAAAAGTAGGGGAAAAAAGCAAGGAAAGCTGATCTCTCAAGCCAAGGGATCAGTAAAGGGAAAACCCAGAGGGGACTGGTCGCAAAACTCGTACTCAGTAGCAGTGGTGGCTGATCAGTGCACAAGAGGATTTCCAGCAGAGCCTGGCAGGCCAGGACCTCCCCAACCTCACCCTTCTCCTGGCCTCCAAGAGCAGCTGACCTCACCCGCCCGGAATGGAGAAGTCAGCAGAACATGAGAGATCCTCCAGAACCTGCACATCAAACTTAAAACAGGTTACTGTCCGCTAAAATAGAAGACTTGAAAAGGAGCAAGAGTCTCAGAATCTAATATCTAAAATGGACAGTATACAAACAAAAATCGTAGTCATACCATGAACCAAGAACATCGCAGGCTCTGTTATTAAAAAAAATATATATTGATCCAGCACAGTGGCTCACGCCTGTAATCCCAGCACTTCGGGAGACCGAGGCGGGTGGATCAACTGAGGTTGGGAGTTCGATACCAGCCTGACCAACATGGAGAAACCCCATCTCTACTAAAAATACAAAATTAGCCAGCCATGATGGTGGACACCTGTAATCCCAGCTACTTGGGAGCCTGAGACAGGAGAATCACTTGAACCCAGGAGGCGGAGGTTGAGGTGAGCTGAGATCGTGCCATTGCACTCCAGCCTGGGCAACAAGAGTGAAACTCTGTCTCAAAAAGAAATACATATATATATAATATATATGTGTATATATATTATAATAATATATAATGTATAGTGCATTAAACCTCAAAAGGTTTCAGCTCTAAGATATAGAGGAAAGCCTATCACTCGTACCCTCACCACAAGAAAAAGTTAGACAAACTGCAAATTAATGAGTTTTCTTGAGCCGATCAGAGAGCTGAGGTCACAGGGCAAATAACTGAGGCAGGAGAATCACTTGAACCCAGGAGGCAGAGGTTACAGTGAGCCGAGATCGCGCCACTACACTCCAGACTGGGTGACAGAGTGAGACTCAGCCTCAAAATAAATGAATAAATAAATAAATAAATACAAAAAATCAAACCCAACCCAACCAACCAACCAACCAACCAACCATCCAAAGAAAAAAGTGTGCGCGGGCACAACGCATCTCAAACATCTGAAAACCACAAATGAAGAGGAAGACATTCAATGATTCCATAAGTAGGTGTTGCAGAATGTCCCCTGCCCCACTCACATCAATACTTAAGCCATACATAGGCCTTTGTGTTCCAATAGTTGGCAACCATGCAGAAGACGTTTTTGGGGAGGGGGGATCTATGTAAAGGCTATTTACAACCTTTAGAAAGGCTCTAGGACTCAGGCAAGAAAAGCTTCCTGGGCCTTTGAATCTCTGTGGTAAGGACAGTCTAAGACCACATGCCCAACACTATTCATCTCACTTGAATAGCACAACATTTCCTATCCATCATTCTATGTTTCATTTTCTTTCTTTTTATAAACATTTGAAATTGAAGTGCAGTATCTACAAAAATTGCACAAGTCATAAGTCTTCAATGACTTATGACAAAGAGAATACACCCGTGTAAGAAATACAGAAAGCATAAAATCACCACACTTAAGAACCCCCTACATGTTCCCTGCTACACCCCCTATCCTCCCAAAGGTAAACACTGTCCCAACTTCAAACACCACATATTAGTTTTCCTAATCTTAAAACCTGTATAAATAGAATAAGTCATTATTTACCCTTTTGTGTCTGTCTGCTTTCAGAAAATGTTGTTCATGAAATTCACCCATATTTTAGAGTATAGTTTTATTTTGTTCATTTTCATTGGTGAATAGTATTCCATTGTATAAAAATACCATAATTTATTCATCCATCTTATCAGGATTGCTTCCTCTTTGGGGTCTCTTCCACATAATGTCTTTAAGAACATGTCTGAACATATCTTTCCGGACATGTAAGTACCCATGTCTGTTGGGTGAATTTCTGTGCCATATGGTGTGCATATGCTTAGCTCTAGTGCACAGTGCCAAACAGTTTTCCAAAGTGACTCTATCAATTTGCATTCTAACCAGCAGTGAATGAATTCTTCACTTTGTAACTATGCCAACAGTTGGTATTTTAACTCCAGTCATTCTGGTAGATGTGTAGTGATATCTCATTGTAATTTTATTATATTTTCCTTATAACTAAAAGGTTGGAAAACTGCCCAGTGTGTGTGGAGGGATTACAGAATAATTAATTAATTAATCACTGAAGGACACAATGAATTGTAAGGAAAAGCATGGCTTCAATTAAAACTGCATTCGCTGCATTGTGGAAGTAGAGGTTCGCTAATCACTGAGCGCCGTGCTCCCACTGGCATGGAGATGGATTATTAACAGGGCTCAGCTCTGTCTGAACTCCCCTCCCCTTATTCAGAGTCTCAACAGTCCCAGGGCTCAGAATGCTAACAACCAGTCCTCCTCCTCGGTGTGGGCTCCAGCCCACCAGGTCTCCAGACTGTTCACCAACATTGTGTGGTTTCAGCTATGTCCTTTAATAGGCACCTTCTTGTTTAGTTGAAGATGAAGTAGGAGAGAACAACTAACCCTCTTCCCCCACCTTTCCAGTGCCCAAATGTGGGTTCCCAAGGACTGTAACTTCAGTGAACATCCTACTGGAGACAACCAAGAGCAAAGAATGGCTGGGATAAACTTAAGTTAGCCAGGGTTTGTAGCAAGCATTAGTGTCAACTGGGAAACTCAGTGACTGACTATAAGTTTCAAAGGTCAGAGATGGTGTGACCAGTATTGAAGTCAGGCATTGCAGGGCTATTAGCACTAATGGAACCAGAGACTATATGATGATCTGGGTGCAGTGTGACCAAGCTGGAGAGAGGGGAAGAGCCTCTTGCACTGCCGCCCTTAGCAGAGTTGTGCTTTGGGGAAGCTCAGTGGCTCCCACTCAGGGTCCCACCTGTGGCATCTTACCTTGATCCTCATCATTACATCCAACATGAAAAGGCCTCCATTATGCTTGACAAGACTGATACTGGTCCCATGACTTCCTTTGAAAGAGGAAAACTAACAATTTCCTCAGACCATAATGAGAAGTATCAGGTCAGTAAAAGCAGCAATTGATCACAGGTCACATATACAGGGACACTGGTACTACCTCACCCCTAAATGTCACATTGCTTCATTCTTGATCTAACTTGGCCTTGCTGTAAATTGGTTTGCTGTACATATTCTGGTAACATTTAATTAATTGATCTAGGTTGTACCTAAGTGAAAGGAAAAGCCTTATATAGTCAAATGTGTAATCCCTATCCCGACTACAGGATTCTCTTTTATTACTTTACTCCTGTTGCTGTTCATGGAAACCCCGTGAACTCCATCGCTAACCACATCTTGCTTAGAATCTTCCCTCCACCAATGACTACCTTTACCACCTTGCATAATTTTAGCCAGATGTTAATTTCTTTATCAGCTGATGGGTGTCATAATATCTCTGTTCTAATATTGAGGAATTAAATAAGATTCCATAGATTAGTGTTCAAAATATAATATTCTTTTCTTCTCCTTTCCAAGGCTTGGGGCCTTACTCTCAATCCTTGTTTTAGATTGAACCATTCCCAGTGAAACAAATTCCTTTTTTTCCAAGTGAAAGAACTCACTCAGGAGGAAGTCCACCCAACACAGGAGGCACTGTCAACACTTTTGATACAGGTTTCAATCTCACAGGGTAACAGACCCAAAGCCTTCACCACTGAAAGGGATGATGGTCCGAGGGCAGAGGTGCAGACACTTACGAGAACTTCTGAAGCCCCACCTGTTTATGCCAGGTGAGCCCCACCATGCATATTTTTATTTTGTCACAAAACTTCCAGTCAATGGTAAAATTTAAACATACAAAGTAAATCAAATATTAGAGAAAAAACAATCCCTTAGTCTTGTTGCCTCGTCCTTGGACAATTGTTGCTGCTTTGATATGTGGCCCTGCCTTCAGGCTTCCCTCCATTCCGCCTCCATGTCTCTCCCACACTAATCTTCTTCCAGTCTTACTCCCACAGTTCTGCTTCTTGCCGACAAGCTTTCGATGGCTCACTGCACCTAAGGATAAGTGTTCTAATCCTTCACCTGCCGTGTGAGGACTCGTCATGTGTCAATGTTGCTTTCCAACGTCACACCCATCCTCTGGTTTATTCAAGTGTTCTGTTCTTAAAGGAATGAAAACTCTGACCTGTTACCAAACATTTAATGTCCTGTTTCATTCTCTTTGCTCCTGTGAAAATGTGGCAGACCCTGAAATGTTGACACTCCACAGACAGTGTTCCTCATCTGACGTTAACCTTTCCAGATGTCAGTCCTATCTAGGTGCCTTCTTATGATAGTAGAGCTGGATAAATGGGTTCTCAGATTAGAATGATCACTGAGAATGATTGAACTTAATAAAAAGATAATGATTGTACAGTTAACTTAGTAGTTACATGTAGCAAACTGCATGCCAGACATTTGGGTATAAATGGAGACTTTGACTGCCTTCCACTTGGTATCTACTGGTACTCGCTGATAACCTGACCACTGTGGGTGTGATCTCTTTACTGATACCTGGACCCTTTTCTCCAGGTGTTTTTCCCATTCTGTTGATCCTGTTCTATGAGTCCTGGTTAACAACAAATCTTTATAACTCTTGTCTCGGCATTCCATTTGGTTAAAATTTATATTTTAACAGATATTATATTTTAGTAACTTTTATTATGAATAGTTGCATTAAAATAAGTCAGACTGGGTTTGGTAGACCTGAACCTTGTCATTCCTGTTCTTGCATGATTTCATCTAGTAATATATATAAAAAGCATATACTCAGGAGTTCAAGACCAGCTCGGCCAAGATGGTAAAACCCCATCTCTATTAAAAACACACACACACACACAAAATAGCCAGGCATGGTGGCAGGCGCCTGTAATCCCAGCTACTTGGAAGGCTGAGGCAGAAATTGCTTGAACTCAGGAGGCAGAGGTTGCAGCGAGCCGATGTCACGCCACTGTACTTCAGCCTGGGCAACAGAGTGAGACTCTGTCTCAAAAAAAAGAAAAGTAGATGTAGTAAACAGAGTTTTCCAGTGCAGAACACGATTAAAACTGAAACCACCAGCAGCAACCTGTGCCCCTTTATTCTCACCCTTTGCAGGCCACAGCTCATTTCTCTTTTTGGGAATGGCTTGCAGAAGATTTGCTGATAAAATCAGTTGTGCCTGAATGGATGTCTTGCAGTCTCTGTGGTAGCTGGAGAAGTATTCAAAGCTGCTGCCCCAGCCAGTCTCTTAGATGCACCAGCTAGTTGTGTCATAGTGTTCAGCAGTCCTCAAGGTGCATAAACCTTCGGGTTGCCAGTCAGTAGGATCTGTGCTTGAGTGCATCTGAAAAATAATGATAAAAAAAAAAAAAAAGACACCGAAGAGCCTTTCCATTGAGGCTCTAAGAGTGGTCTGGTTGCTTTTCCTTTTCATCCTGTAAATATACTTATTAATAATATTGTTTGGTCATATTTTCAAAAAATTTTAATAAACACTTTTAGCATCAGTGAGCTCAAAACATCAAATGTTTGATGACAAAGTCAGCACAGAAATTAGTGTTTCGAGAATGTTAACAAGCATGCACAAAATGCCGACATAATGATCATTAGAGCCAAAGTGTTATTAATGACAATATAGAAACCAGAAGACATGTCTGAAGAAGATGTGTCAATATCTATTTCAAAAGTTAGTGATTATTTTAAGAAGACTGGACCCAAAGATAATGTCTTTTAAAAGTATCTGCAGAAGGAACATTTGCATTTCACTCCATAAAGCACAATTTTCATTTAGGCTGATTAACTTGTTTTCAAAATAATCTAATTTTTTAATTCCAATATTTTGCACACATGCTAGAAGTAAAGTGATAGCTAAAATGAATTGGTTTCATTATAAGAAAATCTTTTCTAAATGATGTGAAAACTGAAATATTATTTCTTACCAACAGATCTCTGTCAAAAAAAGAAAAAAAAAATTTTAAAGCACAAGTATATGATGCCACAGGGAAATATAGAATTGTAAGGAAAAAAAGCCATTGAAAGAAGTATATATGTAAGAAAATACTGATGTATATGGATGTTGGTGGAACATATTCTGCACCAACAATAATAGCAATGTGACATACAGTTTATAATACATGTAGAATTAAAATTCAGGGGAACAATAGCACAAAAATAGGCCCTGACAAATGCAAGTAGAGTGTTTTGAGGTTTTAGAATTACTGGAGAAAATATAAAATCAATATTTTTTGCTATGCAGAAAAAGTCAAGAATGCAAATTACTTCATGTTTCTGTGATGTCAGTGGTGATATCCCCTTTATCATTTTTTGTTGTGTCTATTTGATTCTTCTTTCTCTTCTTCTTTATTGGTCCAGCAAATGGTCTATTTATTTTGTAATTTTTTTTTTCTTCAAAAAACCAGCTCCTGGATTCGTTGATTTTTTTGGAGGGTTTTTCGTGTCTCTATCTCCTTCAATTCTTCTCTGATCTCAGTTATTTCTTGTCTTCTGCTAGCTTTTGGATTGGTTTGCTCTTTCCTCTCTAGCTCTTTTAATTGTGATGTTAGGGTGTCGATTTGAGACCTTTCTAGCTTTCTGATGTGGGCACTTAGTGCTGTAAATTTCCCCTTTAACATTGCTTTAGCTGTGTCCCAGAGATTCTGGTATGTTGTCTCTTTGTTCTCATTGGTTTCAAAGAACTTCTTGATTTCTGCCTTAATTTCACCATTTACCCAGGAGTCATTCAGAAGCAGGTTGTTCAATTTCCATGAACTTGTGTGGTTTGGGGTGAGTTTCTTAATCCTGAGTTCTAATTTGATTGCACTGTAGTCTGAGAAACCTAGGCGATACCATTCAGGACGTAGGCATGGACAAAGACTTCATGACAAAAATGCCAAAAGCAATTGCAGCCAAAGCCAAAATTGACAAATGGGATCTAATTAAACTAAAGAGCTTCTGCACAGCAAAAGAAACTATCATCAGAGTGAATAGGCAACTTACAGAGTGGGAGATAATTTTTGCAATCTACCCATCTGACAAAGATCTAATATCCTGAATCTACAAGGAACTTAAACATATTTACAAGAAAAAAACAACCCCATCAAAAAGTGGGCAAAGGATATGAACAGACACTTCTCAAAAGAAGACATTTAGCAGCCAACAAACATATGAAAAAAAGCTCAACATCACTGATCATCAGAGAAATGCAAATCAAAACCACAATGAGATACCATCTCATGCCAGTCAGAATGGCAGTTATGAAAAAGTCATTAAACAATAGATGCTGGTGAGGCTGTGGAGAAAGAGGAATGCTTTTACACTATTGGTGGGAATGTAAATTACTCGAACCATTGTGGAAGACAATGTGGTGATTCCTCAAGGATCTAGAACTAGAAATACCATTTGACCCAGGAATCCCTTTACTGGGTATATACCCAAAGGAATATAAGTCATTCTACTATAAAGGCACATGCAGACATATGTTTACTGCAGCACTACTTACAATAGCAAAGACATGGAATCAACTCAAATGCCCATCAATGATAGACTGGATAAGGAAAATATGGTACATATACACCATGGAATACTATGCAGCCATAAAAAGGAATGAGTTAATGTCCTTTGCAAGGACATGGATGAAGCTGGAAGCCCTCATCCTTAGCAAACTAACATAGGAACAGAAAATCAAACACCACCCGTTCTCACTCATAAGTGGGAGTTGAGGATTGAGAGCACATGGACACAGGGAGGGGAACAACACACACCAGGGCCTGTTGGGGGGTGGGGAGGGTGAGAGGAGGGAACTTAGAGGATGGGTCAATGGTTGCAGCAAAAAACAATGGCACACGTATCCCTATGTAACAAACCTGCATGTTCTGCACATGTGTCCTGTTTTTTTTTAGAAGAATTTTTTTAAAAAAGAGTGCAAATTAGAATATCTAAGGTAAATTCTTAAATAAAAGTAAAACAATGCATAAATAATAAGTTAAAAAGGAATAATAAAATTAGCTGATTAATCTAGAAGAAGATAAACAAAAGGGAATATACAAAACATAATATAAAAACAAATAGCAAGATGATAGTTAAGAAGCCAGATATATCAGTTGTTTACATTAAACATATATATGGATTAAATAGTCTATATAAAACAGTACAATTTTAGAGATGGTTAAAAAAGAAAATTTGGTTAGTTGAGCATTATTAATATTAAAAGAAATAAAACTTTTGTTCTGCAAAAGCTCATCTAAAGAGAATAGAAAGAAAAATTATGGCCTGGTTGAATATATTTGCAAACTACACATTTGACAAAGGACTAATATCTAGACTGTATAAGGAATTCAACTGATTAAACATGGAAAATGAACAAAATACATGAACAGAAATTTCACCAGAGAGGTTCTACAGCTGGCAAATGAGCCCAGGAAATGATGTTCAGTACCATCAGCCACCAAGGAAATTCAAACTAAAACCACAATGAGACACCACTACAAATTGATCAGAATATGTAACTTTGTAAAAATGTGACCGTGCTGGCCAGGTGCAGTGGCTCACTCCTGTAATCCCAGCACTGTGGGAGGCTGAGGCGGGCAGATCATGAGATCAGGAGATCGAGACCATCCTGGCTAACATGGTGAATCCCTGTCTCTACTAAAAAATACAAAAAATTCGCCACGCATGGTGGCGGGCACCTCTAGTCCCCCTTACTCTGGAAGCTGAGGCGGGAGAATGGCGGGAAACCAGGAGGTGGAGCTTGCAGTGAGCCGAGATTGCATCACTGCACTCCAGCCTGGGCAACAGCCAGACTCCATTTCAAAAAAAAAAAAAAAAAAAAAAAAAAAGAGTGACAGTGCCAAATATCGGAGAGAATGGGGAGAAACTGGATCCATCATACATCCTTGTTGGGAATGTGATATGGTCCAGTCACTAAAAAATGGCTCATCAATATCTTATAAAATAAATCATGCAATTCATACACAACCCAGCAGTAGCCCTCTTGAGAATAAAATGAAATAAAAACTTAACGCACACACAAAAACAGTACGTGAATGTTCATAGCAGTTTTATTTGTTGTCACCGAGAACTGGAAAGTTAAGATGCTCTTAAACAGGCCAATGGTTAAACAAACTGTGTTACATGTATACCATTAAACACTGACCAGCAATAAAAAGGAATAGACTACTGACAAATCCAACAACTGGAAGAATCTCCATGAATTTTTTCTGAGTACGAAAATAATCAAAAATGTTACATACTGTGTGATTCCCTTTATTTAACTTTGTGAAGTGACAGCCTTTAAAACATGAGGAACAGGTAAGTTATTGCTAAGGCTTAGGGGAGGCAGCAAGATGAGCATAAGGAAGGTGTATTTGGTGATAAATGAGCCATGCAAAGGAATCTCGAGGCAATGGAATGGTTTAGCATCTCGACTGTGGTGGTGGATACAAAATCCTATAATTATGATAAAATTGTACAGAACTAAATACACACACCCAAATAAATGATGACAAGTAAAACTGGAGAAACATTAATAAGATTAGTAGATTATATTCTGGTTCTGACATATTACTATACTTTTGCAAAATGTCATCATCGAAGGGAACTTGGTAAATTGTACAGAGGATCTCTCTGTATTATTATTATTATTATTATTTTTGCAGCTTCATGTGAATCAACAAAGATCTTAATAAAAATGCAGCTACAAAATCAAGTAAGAATAAATGTCATGAAATAAGTACCTTCACATTGAGGACTACACAGTATTGTTGCTATCATTCATATAGTTACTAAAAATTAAAGAATAACAATATAAATGGAAGGATACACCATGTTCATTGACAGGAGGATTCCATATTGCAAAGATGTTATTTCTCCCCAAACTGTTACACTCAGTGCAATCTCAATCACAATCCCAGCTAGTTTTTTCAAAAAATGGACTCACTGATGCTAAAATGTTAAAAAAAAAAATGCAAAGTGCAAAAATAACAGGCAATCTCGATGACCAGAAAGATTATTCTGCAATATCAGATATCAAGACTAAATAAAAATAAAATACATAACACTTTTATAATGGTGCATAAAAAGACAAATAAAATGGAAAAAATAAAGGGTCAAGAAACAGACACATAATATAGTCATCTATTATATGACAAAGTTGGCACCCTCATGTAGTGTTTATAAATTTTTATATTCAATACATTATATGAAATAAATTGGTCACCATATCGAAAAAGTAATGAATTTTGATCCATACCTCTAAGTTTACACAAAATCAATTTCAGGTGGATTGTTTATGGAAATATGAAAAGCAAAACAATAATACTTTAAGAATAAAACATAAAATTTATCTTCATGAATTTCTGGTACGAAAATGTTTCTTAAGTAGGGAATATAACTGCTTTTTTTTTTTTTTGGAGATGGAGTCTCACTTTGTCACCCAGGCTGGAGGGCAGTGGTGTGATCTTGGCTCACTGCAAATTCTGCCTCCCAGGTTCAAGTGATTCTCCCACCTCAGCCTCCTGAACAGCTGGGATTACAGGCTCCCACCACCATGTCTGGTTAATTTTTGTATTTTTGTAGAGATGGGATTTCACCATGTTGGCCAGGCTGGTCTTGAACTCCTGACCTCAGGTGACCTGCCCGCCTTGGCCTCCCAAAGTGCTGGGATTACAGGCTTGAGCCCCCACGCCTGGCCAAAAGTGCTATTTTTGTTTTGTTTTGTTTTGTTTTTGAGACGGAGTCTTGCTCTGTCACCCAGGCTGGAGTGCAGTGGCACCATCTTGGCTCACTGCAAGCTCTGCCTCCCGGGTTCACACCATTCTTCTGCCTCGGCCTTCCGAGTAGCTGGGACTACAGGCACCCACCACCACACCCGGCTAATTTTGTTTTTGTATTTTCAGTAGAGATGGGTTTCACTGTTTTAGCCAGGATGATCTTGATCTCCTGACCCTGTGATCTGCCTGCCTTGGCCTACAAAAGTGCTGGAATTACAGGCGTGAGCCACTGTGCCCGGCCCAAAAGTGCTATTTTGAAAGAAAGAGTTGATAAATATGAAGACATTAAAATTGAGAATATACATTTAGCAGAGGACACTGTTAGGAGAATGAAAAGACTAGCACATAGAGCAGGGATTATGTATGATAGATATATCTAATAAAGTATATTTTTCCAAAATACATCAGAACACCTTTAACGAGTTCACTGACTTAAACAATCACCTCACAGAATAGCAGATGCAAGGGCCATAAACCTGTGGAAACATGCTAAAATCTATTCATGATCTGGGGAATGCAAACTAATATCGCAATAATAGTGGTTATATTGTTTGCAGAAATGGTCATATTAATTTATATCTCTGCAGGTATATTCCTTTGCAAGGAGTTTTTGCCTCTCCTTCCATAAAAAGGTACATTTATTTCCACAAATACAACATATTTAAATACAAAACCTTAGAAACTCTTGAACCTGGAATGGCCTTGCCACTTGTTTTTGCAAGTAGAATGTGAAAGAAGTGATGTCATGTGCCCCCTTAGAATGTTGCTGTCACCATGCAAAGATGCTCAGGTCAGCCTCCTTAAGGAAAAGAGAGCATATGGACAGGGAGGTAGAGTGAGCAACCAATAACAAGTGTCAAACCTGGGAGTGTGGCCATCGTGAACTATCCAGTACCAATTTAGCCCTTAGATAACTAAAGCAGCATAAAAGACCCCTGGAAGGATTAGCAGAGACACTCCCTAGCTGACCCAAATCAGGTTGCTGACCCATGTAAGTGCACAATGTAGGAAGACGGTTTTGATTTTCAGCCTGTAAGTTTTGGTATCGTTTGTTACACAGCATTCACTAACTGAAACAATGATTTAACTCGACACACCCACCGGAGTAGCCAAAATGAAACATAGAGGCAATAAAAATGTTTCACACAGTTCAGAGCAACTGAAATGCTTATACTCTGCTGTTGGAAGTGTAAACTGTCACAATCCTTTTGGAACACCACTGGCAGTATCTACCAAGGTTGAGCAGACACGTACTCTAACACTCAGCAATTCCACTCTAGGTATCCGGCCAAGATCAATGCACCCAAAACATGTAAAAGACTGGTAACCGCAGCATTATTCACATTACTCATAATGATGCAAACTGGAGAAAATCCACATATTCACCTAAAGTAGAATGGATTACAAAAAGTGAATGGTGATATATTCCTTTATTATATAGCCATGAGAGCAAAGAACCACAACTATACACAACTGCCTGGATTGGTATCACAACCACAATGCTAAATTCCTAGGAAAGAACTAAACCAAGCTACATGGAGACGAGAGTCTCTGCTTTCCTGGCATTTTTAATGTTTTACTTTCTCCCTGTGTTTTTCCCCTTATTGGAGATTATTCTGCAGAGAAAGCAGCTGCTAGACAGAAACTTAGACAAAGTTTCCCTCAGGCTTCCCTCCCCTCCTCCCTCATCAAATATGTACTATGGTACAGTGTGCCAGCCTCAGAGAGGGGTCCTGCAACTATGAAAATTGATTTTATTTTCTTCTCAATGAACTCTGTGGCAAATTTTGTGAGATTAGACAAATGAACAGAACCATATCTAAAATGGACTAAGTTGGAGGTCCTAAAAAGATATCTACAAATCAATATGGGGAATCCAGGAAGGCTCTGAGCTTCTTTCTGATGGGAAATAAACATCTACCAGGTGCAGTGAATGGCGACTATCAGATGGCAGAGAAAATAGTAACAGCAGACACTGGGATGTGTGACGGAGTACACTCTGCAGGTCACTGCCTGTTGGGTGTGGACAAGGAGCACAGGGACCCGGCCAGGGATCAAGCAGCAGAGGTAAGTGGGCAACGGGCCATCCACACCTTGCAGGAAACAGGGAGCACAGCTGTCATCAGGAGACAGGGAGCACAGCTGTCATCACTGCTTTCTTGGTGAAGATGTGCAGACCCTTTACTCCAAGGTAAGGTGAAATAGTCATTACAAGTGCACATATCAGAATTAGAAAGATCTGCTGGCTGTGTGATCATGGGGAGTCACATTACCTCTCATAGCTTCCATTTCTTTGTCTGTAACATCTGGATGTTAATGGTACTTATCGCATAGGTTTGTTAGTAGAATTAGTCTGGAAGAGATGTAGTCTACCAACGCCAAGAGCCTTGTGCATAGTTAGTGCCCAGTAAATAGCAACCATTATAGTGCTACTGTTTCCAGGCATCTCAGAATGAAGTTTTTCACACCAGATCAAAGCTGCTTGCTGCTCTACTGTACCAGAGGCTTCCACAGTTCCTCCAAAGGGACTGTCGGTCCCAGGCCTGAAAGTCAAGTGTAAGTGCAGGACACAAGACATAGGAATGAGCCTTCTGTTTAGTATTCTGGAGCAGCTGAAAGCCCCCTTACCCTCAATCACATTTGCATCAGCATTTCCAAATTGCAGATTGTTTTCTGGTGATCCTCACGATTTAAATTTTAATCATCTTTTTCTTGAAAACAAATGAAAATAAGAAACAAAATGAGCTAGAGATATTACATTTCTCTAAAAGCTACCACCAATTAAGACGTTGAAAGCGATTTTAACACCATTCCTCACCACTGTGACAAATCTGACAGGTTTACAAATTAGTATTCTGGGACTCTCAAACTGGATGTCCATGTTTTGTCAGATTCCGTGAAGGATTGCAAACGTGCTTGGTGATTGCTGCAAGTAATACAATAGCTCACAAAAACCAAAGTACACTCTCAGGAAACTGGCCCCTTGGGAAAATATTTTGGGCAACAAAATGCTGCCCACTGCCCTCCCCACCACCGACTCCTGCTAAGAAAAGAGGACATACTCAGCCATGGAAAAATCAAGGTGGATTTTCACGGACCCCAAGGTGGCAGGGGCCAAGTAGCCTCCCACTCCTGGGTGTCTTCTATAGGCTCTTCTGGCCTGAGCCAGCAGAGCATGAGACTTACCCAGGTCTGGCCATTAAAACCCTACTTCTTTTGCTGAAATCGTTCTCCCTAAGGCTTTCCCCCATTAGTCCTGAATCAACCCTTGGGTGCTGCGCACAATGAATCTAAAGCCACTTTCAAACACTGGCCCTTCAACTTCAACAACAGCAACAGAGAAGCAATCAGAGTTGGTACTTTAACAGGGGTCACCTGCTTTCCCATACGTCATTCTGTTGTATGTATCATCATAAACACTTTATCAATGGGAAACCTACATTCCCCCTGACTTTGCTAGTGAGACCACTTAGATTCAGAAAGATTAAGTGACTTGCTCCAATTCACATACCTAGTAAGTTGTTGGTTTGGGTATCAGTGATGACCCCAGAACTTGGTTTAAAGCCCTCACTAGTGTAAAATAAGTTCACCACTTTGAAATAAGTTCCAGCTAATTTATATCCATAAATATAAACCTTAAATCCCTGAGTTCCATAAGGCAACTGGATCCACTAGGATAGCACCACTCAAAGGAATGCTATTTCAATGCAATCACATTCAACAAAGATTTGCTGGTCATCTGCTATGGTTTGGATGTGGTTTGTGCTTGCCAAAACTCATGTTGAAATTTGATACCCAAGGTCGCACTGTTGGGAGGTGGGGCCTAGTGAGAGGTGTTTGAGTCATGGGGACAGATCCCACATAAATAGAAGAATGCCATTTTGTGGGACTCAGTTCTCACTCTTGCGAGACTGGATTAATTACTGGAGAGCTGGTTTAGAAGGAAATTTAACTTCCTAAACCCTCTTGCTTCCTTTCACGCCATGTGATGTCTTTGCACACACCCACTTCTCTTCTACTTTCTGCCATGACCGGAAGCAGCATGAGGCCCTCATTGGATGCAGCTGCTCAGCCTTGGAATTTCCAGTCACCAGAATCATGAGCCAAATAAACCTCTTTTCCTCATAAATTACTCAGCTTCAGGTATTCTGTTATAGCAATATAAATGGACTAAGGCAGTCTCTATTTGGGGCCAGGCACTGACCTAGGTACTGGGGATTTAATTAGGAGATATTGATAATGAAACAGGTACATGCTGAAGGAGAAATATGTCATTAAAAACATACTTAATAAATCCAGGAGGAAAAGAGTGATTCCCCTGGAGAGGAGATACTCCCACAAGAGTCATGAGCACTGTCCTGAGGATATGGGGTGTGGGACTGTAGAGAAGATCCCACTGGTGCTGTGACTTTTCTGATCTGTAGCCCTCTCTGAGTGTGTCAAGGCATATGGATGTCATTATCAGAAGTTTCTTGATACAATTTACATTTGTCAGTTCAACCAGGCCTTCATGTGTAGTTCCATAAAAAACTTCTATCAGATATTGCTGTTATTACAGTGTGTTGTAGTTACAACTTGAGTTCCTTATCACTATCATGACTGTGGGTTCCTAAAGGATGGAAATCGGGTCATATTCATAGCTAGTAGCCTGCTGCAAGACAGGGGCTGGCAGGAAAGAAGTGCTTGGTAAATATTTGATACAAAACAAATCCTGAAGTTTTTCCTAAGCCATCACACAACACATTAATAACAATTTGAAGCCGTTTTAAATAACACTTTCTGTTGAATAAAATTCATTTGAATTAAAAATTGTTTTGGCAGTTATAAGGAGAAAACTGCACTTGTTAAGGCCAAGTTACTAATTCTCCCAATTTCTGTGCTAGAGATTCCAATGACTTGGTCTCCTTATTAGGGCCCTTCCAGGATATTTGGAACCCAAGATGAAGGTGAAACCACATAGCACAGGGTGCTCCAAATGTGTAGTTTGACAGCAAATAAGCTATTTAGGATAGTTTCTCATTTTATGATGTGCTGTAGCTGCGACTGGGCTGGCTGAATTACCATTTCCCACTGGAAAGGAGTAATTCCAGAGGCAATTCTGAAAGGTCATTCCTGCCAGGGAGTTTTTGATAAATTGTCTGACATAAATTCAATGTTAGATGACAATGTTTTTCTCTTCTTTCTCTCTTTTATCTTTTCTTATGCTCCCTCTCATTTCCCCTCTTTCCTTTTTCTTCTTAATATGAAGACATTCTGTGTTGGTCAATTTAGCACGTAGGTAACAATGGAATAGAGAGAGATTCAGGCTGAATTTCAGTAGCATCTAGGACATCATTAGAGGTGTCAGCTTCAAGGAGAATTTAGAAAGTGGAACCAGATATAAATATAACCATACCTTTTCTCACCATTGTCCCTTTACCATGTGTAGGTCATTCTTCCTCTGAGTCCCAAGGTGAAGACTTGTAATCCTAGCACTTACAGTGGTAATACTAACATTCAGCACACTTCAGATTCAACTATGAACTGAGAAAGTTTTACCCATTATCTCATTTAAATTCTATTAATCATGCAGTTAATTGGTTTATTACTGCATTTCAGAGAGACGTAAGGAGGCTTAGAGAAGTGAGCTATTTCAGGGTAACATTGATAGCAATAAACTAATATTCATCCCAGGCCCGTGTGCTTCCGAAAGCCTGTGCATTTAGTCGTATCCTGTTTCTCCATAATACACAGTATTCTGTATCTGATGATGTCTGTTGAGGGCACAGGTCCTGTCTTTGCTCTGCCTCATAGATGCCTGCATAGTGCACCAACACCAGATGCTCAACATGGGTTTACTGAAAGAAGGAATAAACAAATGAATAAACAAACAAGTGTGTGAAACCACCATTGCCTCAATAAGTCATTTATTCAACATTCCTTGAGTATTTTATCATGAACTAGACCAGAGTTCCTTAGAAGCAGAACCTGAGACACGGATTTGCATGATTTATTGAGGAAATGATCTCAGGAGAAAGGGGATGAAGGAAGGAAGACAGGGTAGGGCAAAGATAAGCAAAGATGTGGTCTCAGCTGGAGACTGACTTCAGCCTGATCCCATGGGGAGTTCTTCTGTGTGAATTGTATTGCAGAGTGCAATTAGGCAAAAAGCCAGACTTTTATCATTTAGTCATTAGCTGTGAGCTGTCTATAGGGGAGGAGCCACAACCTCCCAATCAGGCAGCTTCTAATAGCTAAGGGTGATTCTCTGGAGAAAGGGGCAGCTGTGAGTCATTAGCAGCCAACGGGCAAAGGAGCTGGGCATGGGTGCCCAGTGGCTGGTGGGAGAGTGGAGTGACTGAAGGGATCGCGCAGGAACCAACAGCATCTCCCAAAGCAGACGTTATTAGAGATCTACAGTCATTTCTACAGGGGATTCCCAGTTAGTGTGTGCTTTCATTGCCTACAACCCACTCCCTCACTGCCCCTCAGGGCCTGTCTTAAGACCAGCCTCCCCATGAAGTCTCCCTGGACCACTCCAACTACATGGATCTCTTTCAGAAATCCTATAGTACCTCTCTCAACCAAGTGGTCATATAGTTAATCATTGCCTTTAAATGCCTTCAGATTGTTGTGCATGCATGTATCTGTTTCCTTATTAAACTTGAAAGCTCTTCCAAGGCATGGATTGTGGCATCAAATGGTAAGCCTTTATCTAGCAGCCTTGCTGCCCTCAGTCCAGTGCCCTACATGTTGTGAGCGATAAAGCAGAAGGCATGAATCCTGCATGGTAATAAATAGTAATGACAGACTGAATAGTGACTGACAATAATGTAAAATTGCCATCCTTTCTATTTGTCAGGCAATGTGTTCATCCTATATCGCAGGAAATCTGGAGATAGAGTCTCCCTGGCAGTGATTTTATGGGTCTCTGTGATTTTTATGGCCTTTTCCATGGGCCTCTTACTCCATGGTCACCCAACAGCTACTATTGCTTCCCCAGGCATCACATTTACATCCAAAAAGGAGGAGGTGTTGCCAGTTACATGTGTCCCTGTTATCAGACAAAGTAAAATATTTCTCAGAAGAGACCAGAAAACTTTCACTGCTACGATACAGCCACAATTGTGTTACAGGGTTATCCTTTTTTAGCAAAGAAGCTTGGCAAAACATGCATTTAGTTTTCTCAGATGGTAGAGTACAGTGGGGTGAACTACAACAAGAGAGAACAGGAGTTGGGAGAGTCTGTCAGATCGGCACACAGATGTCACCTGCTACATGCAGCTACTAACTTACCTCCATTTCATGGATGAGAAAACTGAGAAGGTAATTGTCCAAGAACAGATGCACAGTGAGCCCAGTATTCTTGCTCAACTCTGATTGTGCAGTCTGTACTGTTGACTACTGTACTTTATTACTTCTTCAGTTACTGCATCTTGTACCTCATTCCTATCTCAAAATGGCAACTCTAGGATGGGGGTAATTTAGAATACGAACTTAGAACATTCATCAATAAAGGTGAAAGTCAAAAATTTCTAAATCCTGGATTGCTGTTGATTTCCAGTGAAGACTAGAGGTGAGAAAGCTGGGCCTAAGCTAATTTAGGAGAGGTCGTCATGACATGAGTACAAAATTAATGTAATACTGTTTAACACTGTTAAACAGAACAACAGGCATATATGTGGCACCCTCCATGCTTACTACAGAAAAACGGTTGTTCAGCAGTCTTCTTTTCCTTTGGCCTGGGAAAAACTACCATTACTTTATTTGAGAGCAGAACACCTAGGTAAATTTTGCACATCATTGTTTTTATAGTTCAAGCCTTCCCATCTTAGACGATTCATTACTTTTGATGTTGTTTTCTAAATTTCTGCTGCAAGGAAGACACTTGGCAGAATGTCTCTTGGCAGAAGGTAGAGTATAAATGTGAAGCTCATAAAAGGAAGGAGTTCAAGACATCTATCTTCCACTATGGAGATAGGTGCAACTTCCAGGACACAAGCCGGCACAATATAGACAAGGTGTGTTGGCGGTTCACACTGTGTGGGCTGGGGTTGGCTCATACTGACTCATAAGAGCTGATTGCTAGCCTTTCTTCCCAACTCTGAGTGCAAGGGCATTACACTGACAGCTTGAAATCATCCACAGTGGGAGTATTTAAACCACACTACATTTAGACCATACATGGACAAACACTACACACAAGCTCCTTTTCTCAGAGAGCTAGTTGTTAAATATTTACTGGCACATCACTTTTTAAGCAATTGAGCAGCTCATGCAATGAGCACAATCGTGTTTCTCAAAACAAAATGAAAATGACAAGGAATCTGAACAAAATGATACCAGGCTGGCCTAGGTTTTGGACCTCAGGTGTGAACTCAAAACTGCTCATCATGCCTCCTGTTACGCACAGAGTCGTGTCTTGTTTTTGTCAGGGTCCTAAAATTCTGGGTAATGCTGCTGGTGGGCAACTGGCTTCAGTTTCTTTAATCAGCATTTGTCTGTGTTTTGCTTAGTACTCCTGCTATTGGTAATCAGAAATCCAACAGCAGGTGGTTACATGTATTATAAGTTCCTTAATGCTTTGGGGCAAGTTTAAATACTATCAAGTTTCTGGAGGCAAACTTACAAACTCACTTCACCTTGCACATTGGAACTCTGCTCTCCCTTTCATTATCCCTCTGATGAAATGACCTTTCACAGGTAATCAATAGCTTAACTGATAAATGGTAAGGCTTCTTAAAAATCCATTGCTTGATTGCTGAGACAGAATGTTTTATTCATTGACAGGTGTGATTTATCATTCAGTGGCAAGGAGGAGAACATTTGTTTCAGCTGTTCTCACCCGCATCGCACAGCAGTGGGGGCTTTCAGTCTACTTCCATAGAGGAGACCGAGCTTTTCGTTAGGGAACTGCAACTATATTTAGCATATTAGGCCACTAGCTATCTGTAAACAATCCACATGCATTATTTTTCCCATTGTTCATAATTAAACTCCTCATCATGGGAATTGCAATGCAGATTGTCTTTGATCTCCTATTCAGATTCCAAAAAATATGAAGCCTTTCTGCCCATATGGAACTGCTACTAGAGCTTGACCCAGCTTCGTAATGAAACAATTAGTGATAGCTACTCTTGTTGAGGACCTACTCTGTGCTAGGCATTCAGTGAGGCCCTTATATAAATTATGCATACAGGTATGTGTGTGTATAATCTTTCTAGTAACCATGAAATATTCTTATTCCTGATGTCCTCTGGTCATCTACAGAGATGCACAGTGAAAGCAGAACTTCTCAGATGAAATCCAAGAAGCAAAAACCACTAGGAGTGAATACAAAATAAGGGACTTATTATGGAGGTTTGATCTTATCCCATTGTGGAAGCTGATTAAGGTTTATCTGCAGCTGATGTTGCACCTGCAGTCATTGGGGTTGCAGCAGGCAGTATGGAAAGACAAACAGAAATCACAGAGACCATCAGGAACCCATGTGATAAACTGGAAGCCACATTGATCTGTCACCACCTCCAACCCCGGATAATGGGGTTGTTCTACTCTTATTCCAGAAACTAAACGTGGACGTGGTCCAGGAGCCTAAGAAGCTGAATGAGAAGACTTGGTAGAAGCTGGAGGACTTGAAGGCCCAGCTGTTGACCAAGAAAAGGAGCAGAGAACAGGGCAGATGGTGTGAACCAAGGAGCTGGCTGCTGCCTTATGCCAACAAGGCACATGTGAGCTGCAGCACACTGTACTGGGGAAGGCTAATTCTGGGCTGGCGCTCCTGCAGGTTATCTGCCTGTGTGTTGGTGTTCTCATTTCTGTGGTGGCAGGCAGGAGCCTAACTAACTCCCATTGTCCAGTCCCTCTTGGTAGGCTCTTCCTTCATAAAGTTGCAGAACCATCCTGGCAGGCCAGCAAGCAGAGGGGACTTCAGGAGCACTGGTGCAAGGGCACAGACTTTAGAGCCCAAGCAGGGTTTGGATCTCACTCAGTCTTTGTGATGAACTAGGTGTGTGTTAACTCTCTGAGCCCAGTTACATCATGTGCAAACTATGTTGTAAGTGATACTCTCTGGCTTGTGTGAGGATTCCTTGGGAAAAGGTTTGCAGGCAGACTAGTGCAATATCAGGCATATGGTATGCAATGTACACTTAGCACATGCTGGTTCCTTTCTCTTCCTTCTGAACTCAGCAGTAACCTTCAGTCCCTGTCCTGATGCCCCAACCCCTGCCTCATGGCCTATTTGAGGACCTTTTCCACTCAGTGGTGCCTTTTTGAAACGGAGCATATTCCTGCCACCCATGGGTTGGAGCACCCACCCCTGCTGGACAAGACCCTTCATGGGGGCGGGGCACCTTCCCAGAACTCTGAATATAAATACTTCCACCATTCTCATCAGTGACACTCCCAACCGGCCCAAGATCCCAGTTACACTGATGCAGGCCCTGAGGTCCCTCCGTGCTGCCCCTCTCTGATTTCCCATTGCTCTCTAGAGGGTCAGATATCTGCATGGCAGCTGCAGCCAGCTCTGACCTTATCACTGGTTACACTCCAAGGTGGGATCCTGTTCAGGTTCAGACCCTCTCAGTCTTCCCCACTCTCAGAGTTTACCAGGCCAAGCCTATACCTCACCTCAGTTTATAAAAGACAATGAATTAATACTCAGGGATTTTCTAGTTATGCTTTTATTTAAAATAATAAATAAAACGTAATTTTTAAAATCGTCTATATTTGCAGCATACAACTTGATGATCTGATATGCTAATATATTGTTAAATAATCAACAAAATCAATCTAATAAGTATATCCAACACCTTATATAGTTACCTTTTTTGTATGTATGATGAGAATATTCAGGTTCTGCCCTTGTAGCAAATGTTAAGTAGAGAGTACAGTATTGTTACCTATAGTTACCATGCTGTGCATTGGATCTCCAGAACATATTCATCTTGCATACATGAAACTTTGTGCTTCTCAACATCAACATCTACCCACATCCCCTTCGCCTATCCCCTGGTAACCACCATTCTATTCTGCCTGTATGAGTTGGACTATTTTAGATTCCACACATATGTGAGATCGTACAGTGCTTATCTTTCTGTGTCTGGCTTATTTCGTGTAGCATAATGTCTTCCAGGTTCATTCATGGTATTGCAAATGGCAGGATTTCCTTCTTTTTAAAAGATGGCTAATATTCCATTGTACATACATGCCACGTCTTTTTCAGTTTATCTATAGATGGACGCTTAGATTTTTAAATCTTTGGATATTGTGAATAGTACTGTGATGAACGTGATCATGCAGATATCTCTTCAATTTCAATCCTTTTGGATAAATACACAGAAGTGGGGTTGCTGGGATATGATAGGTCTATTTTTAATCTTTTGAGGAACATCCATACTGTTTTCCATAATGGTCAGAACAATTTACATTACTACGCATATTATTGGAAATATATATTACATGTATATTACATGTACATTTATATGTGTATTTTATATATATATATATATTCACACATGCCATTGTAACAGGTGTGAGAGGTAATATTAATATCTCATTGTGCTTTTAATTTGCATTTTCCTACTGATGATGTTGAACATTTTTTATATATCTATTAGACATTTGTATATGCCGAGACCAACTTGGTCAGGGAGACCCTAACCCAGTGACAATAGAGGAATTAAAGACACACACACAGAAATACAGAGGTGTGAAGTGGTAAATCAGGGGTCTCACAGCCTTCAGAACTGAGAGCCCCAAACAGAGATTTACCCATGTATTTATTAACAGCACATCAGTCATTAGCATTGTTTCTATAGATATTACATTAACTAAAAGTATCTCTTATGGGAAACGAAGGGATGGGCCAAATTAAAGAAATAGGTTGGGCTAGTTAACTGCAGCAGGAGCATGTCCCTAAAGCACAGATCGCTCATGCTATTATTTGTGGCTTAAGAATGCCTTTAAGCGGTTTTCCGCCCTGGGCAGGCCAGGTGTTTATTGCCCTCATTCTGGTAAGCCCACAACCTTCCAGCGTGGGCATTAGGGCCATTATGAACATGTTACAGTGCAGAGATTTTGTTTATGGCCAGTTTTGGGGCCAGTTTATGGTCAGATTTTGGGGGGCCTGCTCCCAACATGTATATCTTTAGAAAAATGTCTATTCAGGTCCTTTGCCTATTTTTAAATCAGGATATTAATTATTATTATTTTTTTGGCCATTGAGTTGTGTGCATTTTTTATATATTTGGGATATTAACCCCTTACCAGATATACAGTTTGCAAATACTTTCTCCAAATCTTTAGAGCCTTTTCATTTTGTTGGTGTCTTTTGCTGTACAGAAGCTTTTTAGTTTAATGTAGTCCCATCTGTTTATTTTTGCTTTTGTTATCTGTGTTCTTGTAGAATCCTAGTCAAAATATCATTGCCAACACAATGTCAATGAGTTTTTTCCTAAGTTTTCTTCTAAGACTTTTATTATTTCAGGTTTTACATTTAGGTCTCTAATCTATTTTGAATTGCTTTTTGTAAATGGCATAAGAGTCTAATTTTATTCTTTTGCATGTAGATATCTAGTTTTCCCAACACCATTTATTCAAGAGATAATTCTTTCCCCATTGTTTCTTCATTGAAAATTAGTAGACTGTATATGGTTGAGATTATTTCTGAGCTTTCTATTCTGTTCCATTGGTCTGTGCATCTGGTTTTTATGCCAATACCTTGCTGTCTTGATTACTACAGCTTTGTGGTACAATTTGAAATCAGGCAGTGTGATGATTCCACATTCGTCTTTCTTTTCAGGATAGCTTTGGTTATTTGGGATCTTTTGTTGTGATTCAACATGAATTTTATAATTGTTTTTCTATTTTGCAAAGAATACCATTGGAATTTTGATAAGGATTATGTTGAATCTGTATATTACTTTGGGTAGTATGGCCATTTTTAAAATATTGATTTATCCAGTCCATGAACATATTATATCTTGCCATTTATGTATATCATCTTTAATTTCTTTCATCAATGCTTTATTATTTTCAGTGTAGAGATCTTTTACCTTCTTGCTTAGTTTTATTCCTAAATAGTTTATTATTTTGATGCTATCATAAGTGGAATTGTTTCCCTGATTCCTTTTTCAGATAAATCATTACTGTTGTAAATAAATGCAAATGATTTTTGTACTTTGATTTTGTATCCTGTAACTTTACTGAATTCATTAATTAGTTCCTTTTTTTTTTTTTTTTTTGAGATGGAGTCTCGCTCTGTCACCCAGGCTGGAGTGCAGTGGTGCAACTTAACTCGCTGCAACCTGTCTCTCAGGTCCAAGCAATTCTCCTGTCTCAGCCTCCTGAGTAGCTGGGATTACAGGCACCCACCACAATGCTTTGCTAACTTTTTTTGTATTTTTAGTAGAGATGGGGTTTCACCATGTCAGCCAAGCTTGTCTTGAACTCCCGACCTCAAGTGATTCACCTGCCTTGGCCTCCAAAAGTGCTGGGATTACAGGTGTGAGCCACTGTGCCCGGCCTCATTTATTAGTTCTAACATCTTTTTATTTTTTGCAACCTTTAGGGTTTTCTACATATAGAATTATGTCATATCCAAATAGAGATTGTTTTACTTCTCCCTTTCTGATTTGGATGCATTTTATTTTTTTCTTGTCTGATTGCTCTTGCTAGTACTTCAGGTACTATTTTTAATAGAAGTGACAAGAGGGGGCTATTCTTGACTTCTTCTTTATCTTGGAGGAAAAGCACCATTGAGTATAATGTTAGTTATGGGCTTGACATATATGGCCTTTATTATGTTGAGGAACATTCCTTCTGTACTTCATTTGTTGAGAGTTCTTATCATGAAAGGATATTGAGTTTTGTCAAATGATGTTGCACATCTGTTGAGATGATCCTATGAATTTTCTCCTTCATTCTGCTAAAGTGGGGAATCATTTATTGATTTGCATATGTTGAATCCTTTTATCCCAGAGATAAATCTCATTTGATAGTGGTGAAAATGCTTTTATTATGCTGTTCAATTTTGTTGAGGATTTTTGCATCTGTGTTCATCAAGGATATTGGCCTGTGATTTTCTTTTCTTCCAGTGTTTTTGTCTGGTTTTGTTATCAAGGTAATGCAGGCCTTGTAAAATGAGTTTGGAAGTGGTCTCTCCTCTTGAACATTTTGGGAGAGTTTGAGAAGAATTGACATTAATTCTTTAAATGTTTGGTGGAATTCGTTAGTGAAGCCATCTGCTTTAAGGCTTTCCTTTGTTGGAAGGTTTCTGATTACTGATTCTATCTCCTTAGTCATTGTAGTTCTGTTCATATTTTCTATTTCTTCAAGATTTAGTCTTGGTAGGTTGCATGTTTCTAGGAACTTATCAGTTTTCTCTATTATATCCAACTTGTTGGCATAAAATTATTCATAGTAGTCTCATGTTCCTTTGCAACTCTGTAACAGCCGTTATAATGTCTTCTCTTTCATTTTTAATTTTATTTGTCTTCTCATGTTTTTTATTAGTCTAGCTAAACAGTTGTTAATTTTGTTTACCTTTTCAGAAAAACAACTCATTAATACTTTCAATGATCTTTTCTATCATTTTTTAAGTCCCTATTTAATTTATTTCTGCTATAATCCTTATATTTCCTTCCTTCTGGAAACTTTGGGCTTGGTATATTCTTTTTTTCTTAAGTACTTTGAGGTGTAAATTTAGGTTGTTTATTTGAGATCTTTTTTTCCCTTAATGTAGGCATTTACTGCCATAAACTTCCTTCTTAAAACTGATTTTGCTGCATCCTGTAAATTTCGATGTGTTGTTTTTTCAGTTTCATTTGTATAAAGATGTATTTTTAAATTTCCCTTTTGATTTCTTCTGTGACTTTCTTGGTTATTCAAAAGTGCACTGTTTAATTTCTACATGTCTGCAAATTTTCTAATTTTCCTTCCGTTCTTGGTTTTTATTTTAATACCATTGTGTTCAGAAAATAAATTTGTTATGATTTCAGTTTCCTCAAATTTGTTAATACTTTGTTTTGTGGCCCTAACACATGACCTATCCCAGAGAGTGTTCCATGTGTGATTGAGAAGAATGTATATTTTGTTGCTGTTGGAAGAAATGCTCTGTATATGTCTGTTATGTCCATTTAGTCTATAGTATTGTTAAAATATATCTTTATTCATTTTTTGATCTGCATAATCTATGTAATGTTCAAGGTGGGGTGTTAAAGTCTCCTACTTTCTTGGTACTTTAGGACTGATACAACAAAATACCTTAGACCAGGTAATTTATAAATAACATTCATTTATTTCTCACAATTCTGGAGGCTGGGAAGTCCAAGATCAAGGTGTCAGCAGTTTGGTGTCTAGTGAAGGCTCACTCTCTGTTTCATAGATGGCACCTCTTGTTGTGTTCTTCCATGGCAGGAATGGGGAACACTGGGCTCTCACACGAAGGGCAATAACCCTGTGAGGGTCTGCCCTCATGAGTTAATCTTTTCTCAAAGGCTCCACCTCTTAATACAATCACATTGGGAATTTAGTAATAACATATTAATTTAGGGAGGACACCAACACTCAGACCATAGCCCCTACTGTCATTGTATTGTTTTGTGTTACTCCTTTCAGTTTTGTTACTATCCCTTTTGTATACTAGTGGCTCCAATGTTGTGTACATCGATATTTATAATTGTTATCTTCTGCTGAAGAACTTACTGCCTAATCATTATATAGTTACATTCTCTGTCCCTTCTGACAGTTTTGATTTGACATATATTTTGTCTAATACAGGATAGCCATACCTGCTCTATTTTGGTTATCATTTGCATACATTATCTTTTTCTGTCCCTTCACTTTCAGCCTATATGTGTCTTTAAAGCTAAAGTTAGTCTCTTGTTGGTAGTATTTAGTTGGATCTTTTTATAAATCCATTTAGCCACACTATGTTTTCTGATTTGATAATTTAATTAATTTACATTTAAAGAAATTATTGATGGATGAAGACTTACTTTTGCTATTTTGTTAATTGCTTTCAGACCGGTTTGTTTTTCTTTTGTTCCTTCTCTTGCTCTCTTTTTTAGTTCATTTAATTTCTATGTATGATTAGGTTTAACTTTTTTCTCTTTAAATTTTGTGTATCTATTACAGGTTTGTTTGTGTGTGTTTACTATGATGCTTACATGAAACATAGTTGCAACAGTCTATTTTAAGGTGATGTCAACCTAACTTTGATCACATAAAAATCTCTATTTACCTCTTTTTGTAATGTGTATTTGTCAATGTATTATTGTAGCAATAATTATTCTATAATTTTGTCTTCTTTCATACTAATATTAAACATGATTTACACACCACTATTACAATATTAAGGTATTCTGAATTTAATTATATACTTACCTTTATTGGTAAGTTTTATAATTTCATATGTGTTGTTGCTATTTAGTGTTCTTCAGGGTTCTTCTCTTTCAACTTGAAGAGCACCTTTTAGCATTACTCGTGGTGCAGGTCTAACGGGGATAAACTTCCTCAACTTTTAGTTGTTTGGAAATAGTCTTTCTTTCTCTTTCATTTCTGAAAGACAGCTTTGCCAGGTAAAATACTCTTTCTTGGCAGTTATAGGACTTTGAATATCATACCACTGTCTCCAGGTCTGCAAGGTTTCTGTTGTGAAATCTGCTGATAGTCTTATGACAGTTCCTGTGTATGTGATAATCCAAATTTTTTTCTTGCTGTTTTAATTTTTTATCTTCAAATTTGGACAATTTGAATATAATATGTTTTGGTTAATATCTCTTGATGTTGAGCCTATTGAGGTCCTCTGTGCATCATAGATATGGATGTTCATTTCTTTTTCCGGATTTGGGAAATTTTATTTTATTATTTCTTTAAATAAACTTCCTCCCTGTTCTCTTTCTCTGCTTTTTCTTAGGTTTTCATAGTGCACACAATGTTTCTATTGATTGTATCCCATAAATCACATAGGTTTTTTTCATTCTTTTTGATTCCTTTTCAAATTGGTGTTCCCTTCTGAATAATTTCAAATAACCTGCCTTCAAGCTTACTGATTCTTTATTCTGCTTTATTGAGTCTGCTCTTGAAGCTCTCCATTGAAATTTTTAGTTTAGTCATTATATTATTTAGCTCCAGAATTTCTGTTTGGTTCTTTTTTATGGTTTCTCTTTCTTTGTTGAATGTTTCCTTTTGTTCATGTGTTGTTTTACTAATGTTGTTTAGGTTTTCTCTCTGTGTTTCTTGCAGTTCACTGAGCTTCTTTAAGATGATTAGTTTGAATTCTTCATCAGGCAATTTGTCAATTGCCATTTCATTGGAGTCAGCCCCTGGAACTTTATTTTGTTCCTTTGATGGTGTTATGTTTTCTTGATACTTTATGTTCTTTGAAGTCTTGCCTTACTGTCCTTGCATTTGAAGAAGCAGTCTTCTCCTCCACTTTTTACTGACTAATTTTTAGGAAAGACTTTTATTAGTCAGCCCAGCTATATATTTGGGGAATATGTCAGGCCTTTTCTACAGATGTGCCTGTCTCACACCTCTTGTTTCTTCTTTTTAAGATTGTATGTCCTCTTCCAATATTCCAAAATCAAGCTGTCTCTCTGTGAGTGCTTTTTCATAATCTGCAGGGACTCATCTGTGCTGCAGAGACTTTCACATACCATCTCAAGGATACCTGTGGAATGCTAAGGGCACACATCAGTTCATGCAGGGGCTGTAGGTGAGATGTCTCACAGGGGTCATGGGCAAGCCTCTTGGGAAAGTTGTCAGGACAGTTAATAGTATCTGTGTCCAGTTTTTGAAATCCACTTGAAAGTTTCAGTGAGCCCCCACCCTTTTTCCCTACTTCTAGCTCCTCTAGACTGTGTAGTTATTCTGATGCCCTCAGTAGTTTGGGTGGAATGAGGCAGAAGTGGGCCTCTTGGGCAATATCTCACAAGCCTGGGGAAGTCAGGATCTCACATTACTCTCACTTTCACATGTGGGACAAATTGTGGGCCAATGAGGTCTCTCTTGGCACTGACCTGTGCTGCTTTGAGGGAAGGGTAATATGTTAAAGTGACACTGTTCTTCTTACCCTCTTAACTGTATCTGTAATCATATTTTTGCAAGAACAGGATGCTGGAACCTCTCCATTCTATTCCTAGGTTCCCATATAGATATTCCTGACAGTAGTTGATTGTCAAAAATCAATGTTTATATGGGTCTGTGAGAATTGGAATCCTGTATTTTTTCAACTTGCTGATGTCACTTCTGTTATAAAATATTTTAATCCAATTTTATTTAGTCATAAAGTTCACAAACTTTCTTGACAATGAGTTTATATTGGGTATGGATGTGATTCCCCTTCCAGTTGCTCATTTCTGGTTGAGTGCAGTTACCCCATCCCAATTAATTTTACTATTAACTTGTTATGTAAATCATTCCAAGTGTCACATTATCTGCACTTTATTCACTGATTTCCTGCAGCTCTCTTGAGTATTCTTTCTAATGTCCTTATTCTGTATTTCTATTTTGAGGTTCAAGAAAGGCTTTGATACTGAGTTCCACGAAATGTTAGAATACAAAGAAAGTTTCACATTGGTTATTAATCTCCAGTTTTGCAGATGAGAAAGTCAAGAATCAGAAAAATGATGGGATTGTCCCACACTCTTTGCTAGTAAGTGTTATACTGAAACAATTGAGATTTTTTTTCGCTGGCCAATCCACTTGCCTCTGAACGATCTCCTTAGCAACATATACCTATCTCTCATAATCGGACAATGCCCTAATGACTAAATCAAAGGAGTCCCTCGGAACTTCACCCTTTCTTAGTTGCTTTGTTCTCAGTAGATGCAAATATAAGCAGCTCCTTTTTTTTTTTTT
>NW_016803399.1:807991-880196 GCF_001698545.2 Rhinopithecus bieti
GAGACGGAGCCTTGCTCTGTCGCCCAGGCTGGAGTGCAATGGCCGGATATCAGCTCACTGCAAGCTCCGCCTCCCGGGTTTACGCCATTCTCCTGCCTCAGCCTCCCGAGTAGCTGGGACTACAGGCGCCCGCCTCGTCGCCCGGCTAGTTTTTTGTATTCTTTAGTAGAGACGGGGTTTCACTGTATTAGCCAGGACGGTCTCGATCTCCTGACCTTGTGATCCGCCCGTCTCGGCCTCCCAAAGTGCTGGGATTACAGGCTTGAGCCACCGCGCCCGGCCAGCAGCTCCTTGAATAGCATGTGTTCTGGGTCCTGGCTGGGATTTTCATGTTTAGAAAGGAAAAATAGTGAATAGTTCTTAATCTTAAGGTTTCCTTGTCTGTGAAACATCATGCCAGGTTCTGAGTTCAGGTTACAGCCTCTGCACTTGATTGCTCCTTCATATTTTTCAGGACACCACGACCTCAGCCTCCCTCCTGATCTCACACCTGAGTTTGGGCTATTAGAGTCTTATTCCAGCAAGTGGATTTGGCTTTTATTTCCCTTTCCTGAAACTCTAATAGAAAGGTATACTCAAGGCATGTCCCTGGGTCATGGGAATGGATAAGGGCTGCAGATATTCCTAGACATCCCTTGCTAATCATTCCCAATCAGAGTTATTGGGCAAGATCCAAACTACACTCTCTGAAGAGTCTTTCCTCAAAGTAAGTTGTCCTGGCCGACACTCCTATGGCACCTATGAATGCCAAGTATGTACGCACTCACATATATCAATTTGTTTAACCCTCATATCAACCACAGGAAGAATGTATTTTTATCATTTACCATGTTTTTTACAAATGTGTAAACTGAAGCACAGAGAAATTAAGTGATTCAGTGCCTGTAGCAAGTAGGTGACAGAGCTGGGATAAAGCCAAGCAGGTTATCTCAAGAGTGCATATCTCAAGAGAGCTTGCTACGCTGCAACCCTCTTTCTCCTATGTCATTTGTCTTTCTCTGTTACAGTGAGTGAATGGCTGTGCATAAGTTCTAGAATGCCAATTTCGATGGGTACAGTGTTACTCTTTCTGTGATTAACCTTTATTTCAAATGTATATTCTTAAGATAAAGATTTGGAAAACATATTTCAAAGAAAATCTGCAAAATGACTTTTTGGTATTTTCAAGAAAATTCTACATCCCACCATCTCATGCCATCACCCTAAAAAGCCTGCTGAAGAATCCCTTCTGTTACCTATCAATTCATTTTTTAGCCATTCCTTACTATAAAATAATCCATCCAGGTTCAAAGAAATTGGAGTGAACAGTCACATTGAATGAGAAGAGCAAGAAGGATGTTCAGCCTTGCAGTTTAAAAATAGAGAGCAGACTGCGGTGATTCTGTAATACTCTGTTCTGCCTACAGTGGTTGCAAACAGAATAAATAGTGGAAGGAAAGGAAACCAGTGAAATGCAGGGCATGTGGGAGAAGAAGTTTTGTTGATGCAGTGGCCATACAATCTCTAAACTACCGTGGTTTTCTCTGTTAGCTTCCCATTAATTGAGTATTTTGAATTTAATTAGGTCACATCTTATATTTCTGTGCACAAGATAAATTACTGTAGGCTTGTAAAGCACAGAAGCTCAAAGCATATTGAGTGCAAAGAAAGGGCTGAGAGAAAGAAGGCAGACAGAGGGGGCTGGCCGGCTACGGGCAGCTGCAATCAGCCTCTCTTCACAAAAGGGCTGCCATCTCTGACTTTGTGTATACACTTGCATTCCAGGTCACTACTCAGGCTGCACTGCATGGTCTGAGTGCATATAAATTAAATAAACAGATAGGCAGCCAAGCTCCTGACTAGTAGCATGCTGTTAAGCTTTGGTGTTTATGTGTTGACTAGTAATTCAACCATCGTTACAGAGTAGTTCATCTAGAAAACTTACGGTTTTTAGGCTAGAATAGATTTTCAATAAGAAAATTAAAGCTCAAGGAGGGAAAAAGAAGATTTTCCCGAAGTCTTGTAGGTGATTACTAGTAGGGGTGGAGCCACTATTCAGGACTCTTGGACAAATGCTCTTCTCACTCCCTCATGCGTCCCTGCACCAACGTCAGATGATGGTTCCTGGTCTGGGTTTATGATTGTGATGTCTGCAGTGAGCTCTGAAATTCTGGAATGGTGCAGACTTTGGGAAAGGTGATGGTACAGATTTGTCCCCCTATTTTTATGTATGTTTGGTGAGCTAATAGCTAAAATTAGATGTAGAATAGGTAAATGCATGTGCTATAGCTACATATTCCTTTTGAAAAAGGAGTATCCCGGAGGCTTAGTGCCTCCTAAGAGTCAGTAAAGGGCTTTGCTAAGGTGAAATGAGCTGTCCTCAGGGGCTCCTGGTGGTATGAGATCACCTCCTCATTTCATGAAACTGACTAACTGAAATGAAACCCCAAAGACCTCAAATGCCGAGATAAAATTAGGTCCTCCGACAGCCAATTTCTAGCTACGCTTAACCATTGTGAAGGCAGTTGCAGTATCATATTACGTGAACACAGCTTTAACACAACTTTGAATTCACCTCGTGAAAGGAGTCTGGACTGGGTTCCAGAGCTCTGGGAAAGGCTGTTGCTAAAACTGTTCTTGGAAAAATCCTATTGCCTTGTTTCTTCCTGTGATGTACAATGCTCGTTGCATATTACAGTTTCTCAAGTATAGACCACCTCTTTGTTTCTAATTCTCTTATTTGTTTTACCCTCATTTGAAAGCAAAGGAAAAATAGGAAACACTAATACAGAAGTGTCAATAATAACCTCTTTATATGGGATAAAGAGGATAGGCTAGAGACTATTTTCTAGTAACCAACATCCACCAGATTGTCAGACTTGCACAACAAAAGTTTATAGCTTGCTCCATGCAAAGTTCACTCTAGAGGGCAGTTACCTCTCTGGGGCCACTTTTTCTGCCTCAGCCCAGGAATGGCACTGGTGACTTATGCTCACATTTCATTGTCCAGAACTTGCCTTTGGCTCCACTACACTGCAAGGGGCTATGACCACAGCCACTTGAATGTCTGATGAAGGAAGGACAACTGCATATTGTGAAAACCAAAGTCAATATTTGCCCTGGTAGTTAATTTCTAAGATATTTAAATTCCCAATTAAGTTTATACTCTCTGATAGAAGAAGTTTTAGCAAAGATGGTAGCTGCAATATGTGTATTTACCTATTCTATGTCTTTAGCTATTAGCCTCACTAAACACATATAAAAATAGGGGGAAAATCAGTATCATTACTAAAAACTAGGAAAGGATATGATTACATTCCCAGATTTCCTCCAGACAATAGGGCTATGATATTGGACTGGATTTAGGGAAATATTGACCAGTCAGCAAAATACTGCGTGAATAGTTTTCATAGAAAACTATGAATGTAAATGGAAGAAAAAAATCCCAGTATGATTCCCAAAACACTCTCTGACACCCAGCAGTGCTGGATTGGAGGTAAGGATAGGCAAATGGGGGAGTCGTTGACCCTTACCACTTCCAGTGGAGCCACCTTGAATTCTAGAAGGCACAACCAAAGGAAATTCAGGTAGTGCTCACCCCAGTTACTGCCAGCCCCAAGCCTTGCGAGGCAAAGGGGAGGAGCTTCTGTAGTGGGCTCTCTATGAGGGTAGTCATTCCTCAGACCCAAAGCTCTTAACATCCTGTTTATACCCACAGGCTACTAAATTTTGTATCTGACAAAGTAAGGTCACAATAACTTGAGGAGCTTCTCTGTGAAATTCAAACAGCGACCAATACAATCCGTGACAAACTCATTTCAACTTGAAATTTTGGATAAGCATGGACTTTATGAATAACTGAAGAATTAAAAGCAAAGACACATATGTGTATATGTGATTGTATGGGTATATATGTATACTGTATAATTATATGTGTATGTACACAACATACACATATACACATATATGTATTTATGTATTTGCACTAATGATGGAAAACAGTCAACACATGTGACAGCTATGGGCTATTATCATTACTATATCAAGATCTCTTGCAAATCACAAAGAAAAATATGAACATCTCAAGACCAAAACAGGCAAAGGCTCTGCGTAGACAATTCATTCATGAAGATCTACAAATGACTAGTACTAAGTAAATAAAATGGTACTTCATATTTCCTACACAGGTTCTAAATCACTTGAGAAATAAGACAGAGTCAGCAGGCTTGCTATAATATGCTGGGCAGAAGACACAGCTAGAAAAGATATGCTGGACCCAGTCTGGAGCATGAGAAGGCTCACTGGAGATCACATCTAGAAGGCATCACAGTTCCCCAAGTCACTACTCCCCCTGGCCTGAGTGGAAAAGATGGGCTAGAAAAAGATCAAGCGTTTGGTCCACTGGCTCCACCTAATTGTGAAACATGGAGCTAAATGTTGCCACCTACCAACCAACTAACTGCTTTTACTTCCAGGGAGAGTAATGAATAGGGGGAAAGAAGAGTATTTACAGAAAAATCTTCCTCCTGGAAACCAGAAGGGTAGGATAATGAAGTGTTCTTTAAGACACTTTTGCTGAAAGGAAAATATGTAACTTAATACAACAGTACAATTTCATCTCTACTTTATTAAAGTATTAAAATTATTATAATGATTATAATAAATTATTAATAATGTGTAAAAATAGATAATATATACTATTGAGGAGAGTATAAATCAATACCATCTTTTGAGAAGAAAATTTGTCACGCATATCAAAATCATATCAAAATGTATAAAATTTATCCAAATAGTTTTATTTTCTAGAAATCTATGTAAAGGAATGTTAAATAATTTTTTTAAGAAAAGTAAAATCGGCCAGGCGCGGTGGCTCAAGCCTGTTAATCCCAGCACTTTTGGGAGGCTGAGATGGGCAGATCACGAGGTCAGAGATCGGACCATCCTGGCTAACACGGTGAAAACCCCGTCTCTAGCTAAAAATACAAAAAAACTAGCCGGGGCGAGTGGCGGGCGCCTGTAGTCCCAGGCTACTCGGGAGCTGAGGCAGGAGCAATGGTGTAACCGGGAGCGGAGCTTGCAGGTGAGCTGAGATCCGGCCACTGCACTCCAGTCCGGGCCGACAGAGCGAAGACTCCGCCTCATAAAAATAAAAAAAATAAAAAAAAAATAAATCATGATCTTGTAAAAATATAAAAAATAAAAAAATACATATCAAGATGGTATTTGTCTCATCTTTAATGAAATAAATAAGCTATTACAAACTGACTCAAAGTAGAATGGAAAGGACCCACATTTACAAGCTATCAGGAAAGCTGAAATTAATTTAAAAAGAATTTTTAAATTGGCCAGAACTCCAGTGGCATTACACAGGACACAATTCAGTTGTTTTTCTATGAAAAAAATCATTTGCATTATTAACAATTTTTATAGTGATAAAATAGTTTAGAAACAATTAAAGGCAGAGATACACCGAAAATTATTCTAGACAGGATACTCAGTAGTCTTTATTGACCACTTTGAAGTAGTTCAGGAATAAGCAGGACAAAGATTTACCAAGAAAGAGTCTCTTCAAATATTGAGAATAGTGAAAAACAAAGGAAACAGGCTAATGTCTAATAATAAGCTATTAGTAAATTTAACTTTGGCATAGTTATAGACTGGAGTGCTATAAAACTATTGGAAATTACATTGTAAGGAATATGTAATTCAGTGCAGAAAATACACAGAAAATAATTATGTGTTCACATTGTTGCCCAAATTGTAAACAGCAATTGCCAAGCTTTTGTATGTTTTTGTTTGTTTGTTTCTATTTGTACATTTGTACATGTGGGGTTTTTTTGTGTGTTTAACACTATGTGCAGAGCCTTATTTAGGGTTGGAGACAAAGGAATAAATTGCTCTTCCTGATAAAGAAACTGGAATATCATGGACAAGAACAGGCAACGGAAACTGAAATATCATGGACCAGAACAGGCAACAGGTAAGAGAATAATATTTAGTCAGAAATAAACTAAGATAATGATAGTGAGCCAGATTTGAGGACAACTGAGAGAATAGACCAGGAGCAAGACATAAATTCCCTATTGCTAATGAAATATCATCACAGAGATGGCTAATACAAAACCATGGCTTCTGCCTGTATTACCTGATCCCTTAAGTAATTTTCTGTGCTTCAAGAGAGTTTGTTGCATATTAGAGCCTTTGGATAGTGATGCTGTGGAGAATTTAAAAAATGAGTAAGTAAGAAAAATGAAGACAGAAACTTACAGAATTAGTAAGTAAAAAGAAGACAGAAACTGCAGGAAGAGAGTGGGATTAAGCATGTTGCAGAAGCAGAGGATTGGAGTGAAAGTTGAATGTAACCTAACAATGCTTTTGCCTATTTGTTAAATAAAATGCTGAGTTTCCTATAACATGTGGACTGAGTGATCAAACCATCCTTGTCAAACATTAGAGGATTGTGGATAGACCTGAAGATGCTTGAAGGAAGATTTGTGGTTTGCATATGCATAGAAATAAATACCAAAATATTAATAGTGTCTATCTGTGATTAGGAAAATTATTTTGGAATTTTAATTTGCTTTTATTATTTTCTCTATTTTGCATATATTCTTCAATAAATATTATTCCTTTTGCAATGAGATAAAATTTTACTTTAAATAACAAAAAAATAGAATTTTCCAATTTTAAAACCTAAGACCTATAGAGCCTACTGCCCTCCACACTCCTCCTCTACATTAGTGTGCAAGAAATACCACACACTCAACTGATCCTAAACTAAGTTTGTAATTCTGTACCCAAATCCTGTTCCTCCTCTTGCCTGTCTTGGTGAATGTTGGCTCATTCCAGCATCTTGGAAAAGTTAACTCTTTCTGCAACTCTCCACTGTCCCCATCTGATGGGAAAACTGGTCCTTGTGAATTCCTCCCCCTTACCAACTTTGATATACATTCTTTGTACTTATTGTTAATAAATCCTCATCATATCTTGGCTAGATTGCATCTATACTATATTTCTTTAGTCATGCTTGCTCCCAATTTAGTCTCCATTCTGTAACAAGAATTTCTTTAAATGCAAATTTCATTATGTCTTTCAATTTGTTAAAACTCTTTAGAGAACTACCATAGCCTTTACACTTCAATCCATACACTGTGGAGTAGCTTTGTAGGCTTCCACACATCCACTCTCATAACCCAATCTCATCTTCCACCACTTTCCATCTCTGTCTCTACACCTGTGCATGTGAAATGAATTGCAGGTGTGAGAACACCGTGAAGACCTCTAAGCCTTTACACAAATCTCCATTTCCTAGGGTATTCTTTAGCCATTCTCTACCTCATTTTTCAAAACCCAGTCCACATACTAATCCTTAGTGAAGCCTTGTGTAGTACCCTCAAGTTGAGGCAGGCATCCCCCACAACCTCTATCATCTTTTCTTTTACAACTGTTATAGCTTTATCAAAGTATATTTTAATTATTATCCCAATGGCCTGTCTCTTGAAGGTGGCTGTGTTTTATCGCTGTGTTTCTCCTGGGACCTTGCCACATGATTGGGCATTCAATGAATTGCTGAGGAATGAAAGACTCTGGCACACTTTCTATTAATGGGGATGAGACTTGTGTGGGTGTAAATTGTGTATGAATGAGGGTCTATGTGTAATTAATACTTTTCCCAAATTTCTAAATGATGAATAGATGTCCACCCTGGGAGAGCATCGCCATCATTATGGTTATGGAATGAGAAAGGAGAATGGGCATCAAACCTTGTGCTTGGCCAGGAAGAGGTTAGAGGAAAGTCCTCTAAGAAGGGTGGTTGGCCCACTGCCTCTTGGCCTGGCAACTGGACTGGTTGTGGCTTTGAATGAAAAACTTTTGTCAACTTGAAAATCATCCCATTTTTGCCTGGAATTTAAGTCTCTGTCTTCAGATCTGGAATTTAAGTCTCTGTCTTCAGATCTAGTGAAGTTCCTGCAATGGAGGATTTGGCTAAAGTTAATCAAGAAAGAGATTCGCTGCAGTCTCTACTGGTCTAAGCTGTGGCAAGAACAGGTGACAACACAATGGTGTTTCAGCCTAGCAGACAGGACCAGATCAGTGAGTGAATTAAAGCCCACTTCTGCCAGGAGCCTCTTTCAGTGAGGGAATTTGGCTTACTAAATATGAATAGCCACTATTTTGTTTATTCTATCTATGCATAAAAATATCCAGCATCTTTGGGCAGTGGTCCTAGTGAAGATTGCTATGCAGGCATTTGACTGGCTGTGTCATAGCTTTTGCCCCAGGGCAAGGCAGAGTTCACACCTGTGCAGACCACAAAGACCAGGTGTTTGTTTACTGGTTAAAAGACAAGCTTGTCTTGGAGCAGGAAGCAAAGAGTCTTTCTTTGGCTTCTGTGATACTTTCTGGGATTGGGAGTGGGAACCGAGGGAATCATTTAACTTCCTGTGCTTCCTCAGTATAGTCTTCTGCAAAACGAGGACAACCCTTCAGTTGTTCTTCCTTCCCCACTCCTACCCTTCGAGACATTTCAACTTAGAGAACTGGAAGGATCTGACAGACCATAGTCTGTAACTTTATTTTAGCAGATGATGAAGTCAAAGCCCTCATTGCTTCATTAAAGAGACCTTTCTCAAATGCACATCTACAGTGAGTCATTCCCACCTATAGCCATGTTAGCACTTCCCACTGCCTCCACGTTGAGTCCTAGCTCTCTTTAATGGGTAAAGAATCATCAGGTTGGTAGGAGCTTCCCCTGCTAGTCTCTCCAGACCATCTCTTGCCACCCATCCTGCCCCACCCTTATTCTACCCCATGACTTTCCTAGAGAAGCTGCATCCCTCTCAACTCCAGACTTCGGCTCCTGCATTTACCAGGATTTTCTTTCTTACTTGGAGACTAGCCTCTGAGTTCAAAGCTCCTCTCCTGTCTTCCTAGGCTGGATGATGTCTCTCTTCTCTGCTCCTGTCTCACGTTGCTCTTCTCCGTCATTGTACACTCAGTGATACAGCCACTGTCTGTGTCCCTCACTGGGCCAGAAGAGCCTCTCAGCTGGCATCTAAGCCTGATTCACCTCTGCCTCTCCACAAGCTCATGGATCCCAGAGGGTTACTGGTCAGTAACCTTTTGTGAGAAGGTAAAGGAGGAAGGGGCAGCTTAGTAAGTGACAGAGCACATGAGTGTCTACGTGGGTGGATGAGAGGATGGGTGAGTGGGTGTCTGCGTGAGTGAGTAGGTAGGGTCTAGGTGGGTGAATGAATGATTAAGTGCCTAGGTGAGTACATAGATGGGTGCCTAGGTGGATGAGTGAGTGAGTGTCTAGGTAGATGGATGAGTGAGTGTCTAGTCAGGTGAGTGAGTGGATGTGTAGATGGGTGGATGACTGGGCATCTAGGTAGATGGGTGAGAGGGTGTCTAGATGAGTGAGTAAATGGGTGTGTAGATAGATGGAGTGAGTGGGTGGGTGTCTAGATGGGTGAGTGATCCTTGGTGGGTGAGTATTGGGTGCCTAGATGAGTGAGTAAGTGGGTGTCTAGATGGGTTGGTGAGTGGATATTTGGGTGAGTGGAGGTTTAGGTGGGTGAGTGAATAGGTATCTTGGTGGGTGGGTGGGTGAGTGGGTGTCTAGCTGGGTGGGTGAGTGGGTATCTAGGTGGGTGGGTGACTGGATATCTAGGTGGATGAATGAGTGGGTGTCTAGGTGATGATTGAGTGGGTGTCTAGGTGGATGAGGGGGTGGGTGTCTAGGTGGGTGAGTGGGTGTCTAAGTGATGACTGAGTGGGTGTCTAGGTGGGTGAGTGAGTGGGCATCCAAGTGGGTGAGTGAGTGGGTGTCTAGGTGGGTGAGTGAGTGGGTGTCTAGGTGGATGAGTGAGTTGGCATCCAGGTGGGTGAGTGAGTGGGTGTCTAGATGATGAGTGAGTGGGTGTTTAGGTGATGAGTGGGCATCCAGGTGGGTGAGTGAGTGGGTATCTAGATGCATGAGTAGGTGTCTAGGTGGGCGGGTGAGTGGGTGTCTAGGTGGATGAGTGAGTGGGTATCTAGATGGATGAGTGAGTGGGTGTCTAGGTGATGAGTGAGTGGGTGTCTAGATGTGTGAGTGAGTAGGTGTCTAGGTGGGTGGGTGAGTGGGTGTCTAGGTGGGTGAGTGGGTATCTAAGTGAATGAATGAGTGGGTGTCTAGGGGGATGAGTGAGTGGGTGTCTAGGTGGGTGAGTGAGTAGGTGTCTAGGTGGGTGGATGAGTGGGTGTTTAGATGGGTGAGTGAGTGGGTGTCTAGGAGAATGAGTGAGTGGGTGCCTAGGTGGATAAGTGAGTGGGTGATCTAGCTGGGTGAGTGAGTGGATCTTTAAGTGGATGGGTGAGTGAATGGGTGTCTTGCTGGGTGGGTGGGTGAGTGGGTGCTTAGGTGGGTGAGTGAGTGGGTGTCTAGGTGGGTGGATGAGTGGGTATCCAGATGGGTGAGTGAGTGGGTGTCTGGGTGAGAGAGTGGGTGTATACATGGGTGGATGTTTAGATGGGTAGGTGAGTGAATAGGTGTCTTGCTGGGTGGGTGAGTTAGTGTCTAGGTGTATGAGTGAATGTCTAGGTGGAGAGTTGAGTGGGCGGATGAGTGGGTGCTAAAGAGAGTATGAGTAGCCAAGTACCCAGGTGGGTGGATGAGTGAGGTGGGTGGATGATATGTGAGTTTGTCTGTGAGTGGTGACAGTGTGTGGTGGTGGTAGGAAGAGGTTGGGTAGGAGAGTAGGTGGTTGGAGCAGGTAAGCAGCTGAGTAGTGTGTGTGTGGGCACATGGGTAAGTGAGGGGGTGACTGAAGCATTAATGGAATGGAGCGGGAGCAGCATGATAAGCTCAAAATCCTACAGAGCCCAGGCAGGCACCTCACATTCCTGACAGGTGCTCTCTCCACACCCCGTGCTGTCCCCATCCCCTCTCTGAGTCCCCACTGCTGTCACTCTACACTCATATTGCCCCTTCATTTGCTAAAATGCATGCTACATGGTCACCTGGAAGTAGAAGGCACTAAGATACAAATCAAAACCAAATTGGCCCATCAGCCCTGTGCAGATGGAAGGCTGGCACAGATGAAGCAGCTTCTGTCAAACCCTCCAGCACAGGCCATGGGCAGGGAAGGGGCCCTGGGGCTGGAGCAGCTATCTCTTCACTGGCAGGTGACCTCACACTCAGCTGTGCCACCAGGGGAGAGGTAGTCATAGCAGGGACATGCACATGGCCAGGTCCAATGGTGTGAATGGATGCAGATCTTCCGAGATCAGAGGCAGCATCCAGTCCATCGGTGAGTCCTCATGACCCAGCTTAAAGCTGGAAGAGGACGGCATAAGGAGGGGCTGAAGGAAGGTGTCCACCAGACTCTGAAACTCCACTGGAGGAAGAACATTACCTAAGGTAATGTTCTCCCATGCATGCTGAAAATCCTGCAGGGACACAGCATGATATTACCTATGGTTTTGGAAAATAGATTATAACCAAAAAACCGAGGGCATTAAAAAGAACGATAATAAGTCAGGTGGTGTTTGGAATCTCAGCTCCTCATAAAACCGAATTCACAAGCAGCAACAGTGGGCGAGAATGGCTATTTCCCCAAGGTGGAACCTTAAGAAAAACACATTTTGAAAGTTAATGAGGGAGGAAGAGACAAAAGAAACACAATTTGCTTTAAAACATATGGAGAGAAAATTCTCAACAGATTCCCACGCAGCATTTGTGATCTGGTTGTCTGACATTTGTGTAGCAAGGACAGACCACCGACTGCTTAAACATGGCCCGTGTCTACAAAATCACATTTATGGGTGGTTACAAATTCCATCGCTTTTATTAACTGCTTGAAATGTTATTTACTTGATTGAATTACAGTTCTGGCCATTAACACTTTGGAATAACAACCTAGTTAATTAACATGGGCGAGCAGTGACAATGCCGCCACCATCCTTAAGAGGGCCAAACCAGCACAGAGAGCTCCCTGTGCTGGGCGCTCCGCAGTGAACACCCTGAGATGCAGCAGGCGCAAGCCTTGGTTGAGTGGGCTGAACAGCGTGACTCATTGGGGCTCCTCATTCGTCCATCTCCTCCAGAAGGGATGATGAGGCTTCCTTCAGGAAGCCTGCTCAGTGCCCTTGTATTTGACTCCAGGGATGAAGGAGGGGGCACCTAGGGTTTCCTGAGTGCCTGATGTGCACCAGGGGCTTAGGTACATTATCTGATGTTACCTTGTTGTTAGAGGGCGAGTCACATGTTTCTAGTCCATATTTGCAATAGAGCAAACTAAAGTTAGTGTGATCAATGGAGTTGCTCATGTTTACACCCTGTGAGGAGCAGAGTGAGGTTGGACTCCCATGGCTGTGGTGGTGACACCTGTCAGCGGCTGCACTGGTCATCTGCTGTCTTTTAAGAAGCTTTCTGGAGCATCAAAATGGGAAACAAAGAAAGTTAAAATGAAGAAGCCATGTTTTCCATTTTCACAAAGTGGCTGTGCCTCTCTCCGTCCCTGTAGCTTCTGCCCACCGCCAAATCTTCATGGGATCTGCAGGCATGCTACAACTCCGCACAAGTACACCTCCCCCGGGAGCAGCACCGAGCCACAGGCCTGCCTGAGCTGTGCCTCTCTCCTGATGAACAGCCTCTGCTGCAGTGACTCTAGATTTTTTTTTTTTTTTTTTTTTTTTTTGCCTTTTACAAGAAACACACACAGTGTAATAACCATCTGGCCCTTTTATTTCTCAGTGGAGCTGCGTGTGTTCAGTGCTGACCTTGCTGGCCTTGCATTTGGCTGCAAGCAATCCTCTTATTAAATCAGAAACCAGAGGGGACCCCTGCCCCTTACCGCTGACCCCAAGACAAGCCTGAGGCTGGCCTCATCCTGACTTCACCAGATTGTCTGGCATTTAAATGCCAACATCTCTCCAAAGAGCTGTGATGCAGGCAGGAGGCTGTGCACAACTTTTTATACTTCATTTCTCATTTATAGGAAGAAAAGAAAAGGGAAAATGTCAGAGGAAATTCAGTGCTGACACCCAGGGCAGATATCTGGTTGGACTGAGGGGGCAAATGCCTACTGGATGAGGCTACAGGACTCTGCAGAAAGGCTGGGGGCCCTCCCATGTGACCCCATGACCTCTGACTGTCGCCTGCAATCTACTGTCAGTGTGACTGCCTTTCCAGAGCACCTACTGCGTGCGGGGCACTGTGCTTGGCCATTGGCACACCCTGTCTCACTCCTCAACCTTCACACCTATCCTGAGAAGCAGGTCGTGCAGCAAGTGTGGGAAAGTCCGGCTTGGCAAGGCACAGAGAAGGCCTGCCATCTTCAGGCCTGTGGCCTTGGCCGTTCAGGCCCTGATGATCAGCCGGCAACTTCAAAATCTGCAAATGGGGCATTCACTGTGGGCACCAAGTGCAAACAGGGGCTATGACCAGTGCTTTCTCTGCCACAGACCACACAGTGCAGAACAGTGATGAGAAACTGCTTGGCCAGATGGGATCCAAATGGGCAAGGTCAGTAAAGTAACGACATGTTCTCTGTGGTGCCCAGCCAAGATGCCCAGGGTCTCTTCCTGTATTTGGAATATTTGGATTTCCCCTGGACCACCCTGGCATGCCGACCTCCTGCATTTCTTCGCTTCACCAACTCTGCTTTTGTGGCTCGTTGACACTCACAACCCTCTGCTGACTGACCCTGACTTTCTGTAGATAGTTTATTTTTACCTAGTGTTTCCACAGCATGGGCTCCCATGAAGGCAGGGACCTGAAACAGAGACTTGCATGCAAGTAGATTATTTGGGATGTGATCATTGAGATCAAGAATGGGGACTACAGGGGTAGGATGAGAGCTTGCGGACGAGGGGAAAGGCAAGACAAGGACGAGTATGGGATTTGCCGTCACTATGGCAGAACATTTCTGAGGAGCCTTAGGAGCTCTTTCTCAGCCCTTAACAACACTTGGTGAAAGGTAGCCCAAGGTGTTAACTCTCTGGCATCTCTGGGTTGTGCAAGGAGAGAGGCTGAGGTGCATAGATGCTGTAGGCCATGACATCAGCTCATCCCATGGCAGGAAGCGAGAGTCAGGTAGCATCTGTCTGAAGTTGCCACAAGGCTGCTCAGTCCCAGTCACTGGAGGAGTGGCTGGAGTGAGAAGGGCTGAGAGGATTTGGGTGGTGCACCTGTGACGTGCTACAGACTTGCCGTTGTACCTTTCACTTTTAAGTCAAGATGTTGACTCAGGATTGAACCAATATTCTACCCTAAGCAGTTACTCTTTAGATTTTGCTTGCCTCAAGGATGTTCCATTTCTGTTTTTGTTTGTTTGTTGATTGTTTGTTTTTTGAGATGGAGTCTTACTCTGTCACCCAGGCTGGAGTGCAGTGGTGTGATCTTGGCTCACTGCAACCTCTGCCTCCCAGGTTCAAGCAATTCTCCTGCTTCAGCCTCCCGAGTAGCTGGGATTACAGGCACTCGCCACCACACCCAGCTAATTTTTTATTTTTATTTTTAGTAGAGACGGGGTTTCACTGTATTAGCCAGGATGGTCTCGATCTGCTGACCTCATGATCCTCCTGCCTCGGCCTCCCAAAGTGCTGGGATTACAGGTGTGAGCCACCGCGCGTGGCCTGGATGTTCCATTTCTTAAAGCCAACTTTGCCTATCTCTGTTCTTTTGCACACAGACATAGTAGTTGATTCCTTCTGGGCCAATTAGAATCCCCAGTTCAGAGATGCCGTGTTGCAGACAGATAAATACAATGAGACTCAGAGACATTAGGGAACTTGCCTCAATTCACTGAGCCTATAGCTGCTGGGAAAGGTCTTAAACCCAGACTTTGTCCTTTTTTCTACTGCATCACCCTACCTCTTATCCTCCTAGACTTTAGAAATTTAATGTTTTTCATTAAGATCGCCTCAAGTAACTGTCTCTTTTTGTTTGTCTTGATCTGTGCAAAATTTCTTTCTCATGAGTCTTAATAAGACTTCGATGCCTCCTCATTGTCTACAGAAGAGACTGCCAATACCTTACAATGGCTTTCAAGGTTCTCGAAGAGGTATTTCCCAGCACACCTTTACTTCCTAATAAGCACTTTATTAAGCAATATGAGATTGTCTATTCTTAGAATTTTTCAAAACCCTCCTAGTTTGCTGCCCTTGCTCTTTCCAGCACCTGGCATTCCCTTTACTTCTCTATGCCTGAAAATGATAGAAGTGGCTCTGGAATTGGGCAGTGAGTGGAGACTGGAAGAATTTTGGAAAACATGCTAGAAAAATCCTAGTTTCCTTTGAAAAGATAGTTAAATAAGGACACTGTTGAGGAAAATAAGGAGAATTTTAGAAAAATCTTAGAAATCACCTTAGAAAAAGCCTACATTGCAGTAAACAGACTGTTAGTAGACATCTGTACTTGAAGGATATTACTAGCCAGGGCTCAGAGGGAAGTGAGTGACTTTGGTATTGGAAACCAGAAGAAATGGGATCCTTATAAAACAGTGGCAGGAAACTTAGCAAAATTGTGTCTTGTACATTCAGAGAGATTTGAAGCGTGAGGAAGACTAGGAGGCTGCTGCTGTTTGGAGATGAAGTATACAATATGACAGGGAACCGAGTGAACAGAAAGTGTTGATGGGGATCCCAGCAGATAGCCAACAAAAGGGAACCTCATTTCCACAGCAGCAAGGAACTGCATTCTGCCAAAAACCTAACGAACGTGGAAGCAGATCCTTTTCTGGAGCCTGTAGATAAGTGCCTGACTTGCGGACAACTTGATTTCAGCCCTGGGAGACTCCAAGCAGAGGGCCCAGGTGAGCCCACCTGGACTTGGGACCTACAAACTATGAGATAATAGATGTGTGTTGTTTTAAGCCACTGATGTTGTGGTAATTCACGACAGCGGAGGTAGGAAACGACTACACTGAAATTCATCGTACTTCTTACATCTGTTGTCATGTTTTTCATCTATTTTGGAAAATTATCATCCACTCCTAACACATTTTGTCTGATCCGTTCTTTCTGCCCTCTCCTCCTGGACATTGAATTAGATGAATGTTAGATATTGTCATCATTGTCCTTAGGTTGCTTATGGTTTTTTTTGTTGTTGTTGTTTGTTTGTTTGTTTGTTTTTGAGAGAGTAGCTGGGACTATAGGCGCCCACCACCATGCTCAGCTAATTTTTTCTATTTTTTAGTAGAGACGGGGTTTCACCGTGTTAGCCAGGATGGTCTCGATCTCCTGACCTCGTGATCTACCCGCCTCGGCCTCCCAAAGTGCAGGGATTATAGGTGTGAGCCACCACGCCCAGCCAGGTTGCTTGTGTTTTGACATTTTTTTCATGTGTATGGTTCATCTTTCTTTCTCACTAGTATTCAGAGATTCAGGTAAGTAGAGCTTGTTCCTTTTGGTGTCTCCCAATCTCCTAATCCTCTCTTCAGCATCGCCCAATCTGTTATTAAGCTCACTTGCTGAGTTCCTAATTTCATTTTTGTTTCCTTCAGTTTTAAAAATTCATTTGATTCTTTTCAATATTAATACATTCCAGTCCTCTGGTGGATTTCTCCATAGTGTCATTTATTTTCTTGACCATATTAATAATAAATATTTACTAGTGTGTTTTTCATTGCTATATTTCCATTGTTGGATTTTTCTCTTGAACTGGTTTCTTATGCTTCATAACATTAAATTAAAAGCTACTCATGGCCAGGCACTATGGCTCATGCCTATAATCTTAGCACTTTGGGAGGCCAAGGCGGGCAAATCACTCAAGGACAGGAGTTTGAGACCAGCCTGGCCAACATGGTGAAACCCCATCTCTACTAAAAATACCAAATTAGCTGGGTGCGGTGGTGGGCTCCTGTAATTCCAGCTACTGAAGTCAAGAGGCTGAGGCATGAGAATCGCTTGAACTTTGCGGGTGGAGGTTGCAGTGAGCCAAGATCGCACCACTGTCCATTTTGTAATTGGGTCATTTGTTTTCTTATTATTGACTTTTAAAAGTAGAGTGTATATTTTGAATACCAGTTCTTTATCAAATATGTGTTTTGAAAATATTTTCTCCCAGTCTGTAGTTTGTCTTTTCATTCATTCGCCTGCGTGACAGCGAAACTCTGTCTCAAAAACAAACAAACAGCAACAAAAAAGGCCACTCACTATGTATAAAACATTGAAGAGAACCTGGATAATGTTCTATTTCTTCAGCTGTGGTTCAGCCACCTCTGGCAGGTGGCTACAGTAGAGGTACATCACTCTAACCCAAGATGTGTTTGAGCACTCTGGAAGTTGGCTTTCAGTCTTCGTAAGGGTTGGTCTATTTCTGGTTCACTCTCACTTTTAGAGTAAAGCCCACCAAAGGTTGTAACCGAGACCCTTTAACTTTTTGACTCCTGGTTTTTACCACTTTCTGCTCACCTTACGCTCCTGTGTTCTAGCTTGAGAATAGGCTTACTCCCCTTCTCTCTGGGACCTTGGTCTTTTTGGCAAATCTTGTCTTAATTTTGTTCTGCTCATCTCAGAAGGCTCCAAGGGATCTGTGAAACCACTTCTTTCTGCTTGACTTTCTCCTAGGCTTCTCATCCTTCCATCAGCATAAGTCACAGCACATCAGTCATTTCAAAGAACTTCCTTTCTTTCCGGGAATTTGGCCCCTTAAATCTAAGCGCCTTTCAGTCTGTGGTCACATCAATCCTGGATCCTTAGAAGACTTTTTCTTTCTTCTTGTGGTTAAGGAAATAGGAGGAGTATCAGCTGTATGAGGTTTGGATGGGCCAAGTAACACATATGTCTTTTGTTCGTAATCCTTTGCCTGGACGTGAGTCACATGATTGCACCAACCACAAGGAATGCTGGAAAGTGTGGTCTATGCCTGTGCCCAGAATGAAAGAGACAGGTTTTCTCTGTTTGTGTGCTGTTTGTGAACACACAGAAACCTGTGCAACAGCACAGTCTAGATTTAACAAACTGAGAGATTTAATTTGGGGAGTTTAATAACATTGGAAATGTGGAAGTGACCCCAATGACCTCTGAAGGTGCCTTCAGGCCTAGAGATTCCTATTTGATTTCTAAATGTGGCTTACTAAAGGATTGCATACAGCATGCTGATACACACACAAAAATAAGAAGACGAAGACATTCTGCTCATTTTTAGGAATTAATGCTACATTCGCAATATAGCATATTCTTGTCTGAGGTGCCAAGAGAGTCTTCATGATTTAGAATTTACAATGGCCTCCCTTAAAAATACCATTCCTGCACAAATTAATTCAGTGATTCCTCTGAATATTCAACTTCAATGAGCTGGAATAAATGTTCACTGGAGACTGGATAACTTAAAAGTTTCATCTAGCATAAAGCTAAAATGCCTTTGTATCTAAGGAGAATATTATCTTATTTAAAATTTTCACTGTTGTTAAATCATGCTTTAAGTCTTAACTCCATGTATTTACTACCTCCAAACTTTTAGTAGGTATTTGGGGGATGCAAGAAAAGCAAAACCAACATTCGTTTTTTAAAGATGTTTTATTATAACTAATGAAACTTAGGTGCAGAAACTGATAATGAAGTAATGCATCTGGAGAAGATAGACCTTTGGATCAGAAAAGAAGAAGCACACAATGAGGGCTATTATTGGTGATTTTAAAAAATTAATTTATTTTATTTTTAGAGCAGTTTTAGGTTTACAGAGAAACCGAGCAGAAAATATAAAGAATTCTCATACTATGGATTAGTTGGGTACATTTACTACAGTTGATGAACAGATATTGATATATTGTTATTAACTAAAATCTATAGCATATATTAGGATTCACTTTTTGCGTTGTACAGTTTTATAGGTTTTGACAAATGCATAATGTCATTTACAAAAATATAAAGAATAATTTTACTGCTGTTGTTTTAATGTGACGTTTCCTGATGATATTTGATGTCGAACATATTTTCATGTACTTAATTGCATTTCAATATCTTTTTGATGAGGTATCTGTTCAGATACCTTGCCCATTTTGTAATTGGGTCATTTGTTTTCTTATTATTGACTTTTAAGAGTAGATTGTATATTTTGAATACCAATTCTTTATCAAATATGTGTTTTGAAAATATTTTCTCCCAGTCTGTAGTTTGTCTTTTCATTCTCTTAACCATGTATTTCACAAATCAGAAGTTTATTAAAGTGCAAGTGATCCATTTATTTTTTCATGGATTGCACTTTTGTTGGTGTATCAAAAAATCGAACCTCAGGTCACCCAGAATTTTCATCTATGTTACCTTCTTGGAGTTTAATAGTTGTACATTTGACACATAGGTTTATTACCCATTTTGTGTTAATTTTATAAAAGTGAAGTCTTAGTCTAGTTTTTTTTTTTTTGTATATGATGTTCATTCATTTCAGTATCATATTTTGAAAAACCTCTCCTTTCTCCATTGAATTACCTTTGCTTTCTTATTTGTTTTTTTTGAGGGGGGAGGAGGGAGGAGGGTGAGGTGGGTGTTTAGGGATTAACTATGTCTTTAATTTTTAGAGCACATGTAAAACTCTAAGGAGGTGTTTCATATCTGTAGGAGGAAGTCCAGATGCCTAATTGGGTATTCAAAAGCACTCAGAATGTATTCCCTGTTTACTCTTTTCTAAAACATCATCTATTACATTTATTACTATACACGTATCTGTCTACTTTCTGTTCCTCAAACTCCCCTCAGATTCTCATACCTCCTTTCCTTCTGTATGTCCATTGTTCTAATTGGAATGCCCTGCTTTGTATTCACCTGGACACATTTTCTGAAGACTCTGTGGGCAGACAAGAGTCTGTTGACTTTGCAAGTGATTTGTGACCTCCAAGTGATTGGTGACATTGAGAACAGTAGTTTCTGTAAGTGAAGGCAGAGAAAGAATAAAGAGTAAATTACAAACTCGAGGTGAAGAAATTTGCCGTAAGGTAAAAAGAAGGAAGGAGAGAAGGATGGTAGGTAGTAGCTGGATGGAGATGTGGGACTTAGTGGAATATTTTTGTTCTTGGATGAGAGTAAATAGAATGTTTGTTTTTGGATAGGGGTCCTTCCTCCTGTGAAGTACTCATAGCTTTATGATACTCCTTTGAAGTACCCACACCTATTTACTTGGCATATTCCTTACTTTCACTTACAGGTGATTTGATACCAGTCCTCAAGCACCCACCAGAGGGCCTTGTGCACATCAGCCTCTCTGCCAATGCTGTTGAATGAGTGACAGCCTTCTGAGGGTCAGGCACTGATGACCAAGATGAGGAAACTGCAGAGTGTGGTGAGAAGGCATTTGTAGGGAAAGTGGTGTAGGGCCCATGCTTATGCAGGGAGGTCAGCACCCTGAGCCACTGCTGGGGGGACTCAACTCATGCTCAAGACATGGCTCTGAGCAGCAAATCATGAGTGCTCAATTTCCAGAGGAAATGTGTGAGTTCCTTTAAAAGTTATTCATTCACATTTTTGTTGACAGAAATCTAATTTTGCATTGCAGCAGCAATGTGTCTGGACTGAGGAATTTTGCTGCAAGTTTTCACTCTCAGCATCCCTTGCAGCTAGGGCTGGCCATGTGACTGATACTGGCCAATGATATAAGAAGACATTTACTCTGAAGCTTCTGGGAAAGTTTTATTTTCCAATAAAAGAAGAGAAATTTTATCCCCATTTACATCCTGCAGGTCTGTGATTCTAGGATGAAAATGCAGCCTGGAATTGCTGCAGGTATATTTAGATTGGAAAGTGACTATGTGAAGATAAAAAGCTAACATACCCACAAGAGACTAAGTTCTTGGTGAACTTATTGAATAAACCCTTAAATGGCCCACTGCACAACTTACTATTAAGTGATAGATTGATATCCTTAAAATTTAAGACAGTAAATTTTCTGTTTCTTGCAACTGAACACATTTTAATATTAATAAAATTTCTTTCACCCTTTGCCTCAATATTTCTTACTTTTCCCAGAGAGATGAGCAGGAAGAGGGATATTAGAAGAGTGAAAGTGAAAGCTGAACTGAAACATTGCTAGCTGGGGACCTTAGGTAATTTGGTTAATTTCCTTTAGCCTCCAATAAAAACAAAATAATTCAGATGTTCCTATAATTTGGGCAAGCCTTATTTTCCACTAACAATATCTGAACAAATGGGATTTTTATATTAATATATTTATTTATTGTAATGTACTTATTGCAGAGACATGCTGACACCATTAAGCTGTAAAATGCAGTCTGTGTTTCCTGATGAGATAGAACAGGTCCTATCTCAGTCAATGAGGGGAATAGGGCACTTCAGATCAAGCACATTTAGGCTTCCTAAAGGAGTCAGGATCAGAAATACCCACAGTGCCTGCCAGTCAGGGACAGAGAGGGCTCTTGTTCTGAAGCAAAATAAGTCAATGTCTTGATAAAACTTGACTATGAGCTTATCTCAACTTTCTTTTCAAGCAAGCAGGCATCTAAAGGTAAGGGCATTCCTTATGGACTGAGCACAAGTTCCCCCTTTAGCTCTTGCTGACCAAATCAGCGTGGAGGCTGCCCCATCTATGAGGAACTGATGACCAGCTAGCCTTTGTTCGAGGGTCTTGGCATGTGTGTCAGGCTGGAAAAACAACCCGGGACTGTGGCCTGTCTCCCAGGCTCCTTGATGCTCCCAAGCCAACAGCTCTTTAGAATTTTTTCCTGTCTTCCCACCTTGCAGACCAGGTTTCTCTTTCTAGCAAAAAATAAAGTTATGGCCTCAATCTTAATTTCCAGAGATAGTAGTTCATTAAGTAGAACGGGAACAAATGCAATTAGGTTGTGATGTGTGGAGCTGATCTCAGGACTTGGTTTTCAATCACAATAGCCTCTCTTTAGGCAGCTCACTCGTAGTCTTATTCTCTGCATGTGTGGGAATTACAATGAGCACCAAGCAGAATGAATGAAAATAAATCCAGACTGAGAACCACTGATGAAACTGCAACCCACAAGAGAAAACTAGCCAGAGTATCTGCACAGGAAGGACAGGGAGATTTCTATTCATAATAACAGGACCCAGAAGATGATCTACAAGGTGAGCATGAGCACTGAAGGTTATTCAAATAAAGGTGTTTGTGAGCAAAGGCTAAGTTAACCACTCAAAGACTGAAAGAACTAACAAAATAGATGCTTCATAGTGAAAGAAACTCAACCCTGAAGAAAGAATTAAGACAAACATGAAAATAGAGAAGAAGAAAGCTGTCAGGATAGAGTATATCAAGCAAGAAATAATTAAATATAGAAACAAGGTGAAACGAAACATCAGGTAAGAAGAAACTTGAGAAGAGCGAGTAGTGAAATAAACAGTATCAAAGTTCTTACACTTGTTGACCAAAAGTGGAAACTATAGATCAACTTAAGACATTTTGAAATAAAGAACATATCCTCAAAGCTTAAGTGTCACCACCAAAAGAATGAAAAGGAGATTTATAACTAAATCCCCTAAACCAGTAGAAGTTATACTTATAGAAACCTTAATAAATCTGGCTCATGTGACTTTTCTGTTCTTCCTAGGTTCCGTCCACAGGGGAGATTGTGACCGATCACTGACCCCAACACCAAGTCGAAGTTACACATTTGCCTTGGCCCTGCCCTGAGAAGGCACTGTGACATATGCTGGGCCCAGGTCCAAGGTGATGGGAGTCTTCTGCCTGGATCCTGCCCACAGGGGCATTGTGATATATCTCTGGGCCTATCAACTATTTGATGGGTCTTTCTTCTCTTACCTGGGCTTTGTTCATAGGAGAGATTGTGACATATCTCTGGGCCCAGCACCTAGGTGATGGGACTCTCCTCTTCTGACTGGACTGTGCCCACAGAATAGAGGGTGGCGTATTGCTGGGCCCAGCACAAGGGCAGTGTGGTTCTTCTGCCTGGTCCCTGCCCACAGGGGTCATTGTCACGTATCTCTGGGCCCATCACCTAGATGATGTGACTCTCCTCTTTCTCCTGGAACCTGTCCACAGTGGGGATTGTGACGTATTGCTTGGCCCAGCACCTATGTGATTGTGGCTTCTCCTCCTTCATGGCCTGGGGGCAGCCCACTGGGGTAATTGTTGAGCAATATAACGGAAAACCTAGTCCCTAGGTTTGTGTTTAAAACTTTCAACCTCCCTTCCCTGAAAGCCCCTTGCCCACAGGGGGTCCCTTGTTGACATACTTCTACCCCCTTGCTGAAGAATGATGTTGAAGTCTCCTGCTGGGCCCAGCCCTCAGGGTGTATAGTGACTATTGCTGGAACCTCAGCCACCTAGGGATAGAAGTCCTTTTTTCTACTGCTTGGCCTCTGCCCCAAGAGACAATTGCAATTGTATCCACTGGCCGAGCACCTAGGTGGATTGTTGATACTTCTGCCCAGGGGTGATACTTGCCTTGTATGTTTGAAAAATATTGCGGTAGCACACACCTTTGGTGATACAACTCTCCCTGCAGGGCCTTTGCCCCTCACAGGTATTTAAATGACTATCTTTTTTTCATTTGTATCACCTTAGGAGATATGACTCGTCCTCTCCCTTGCCTGCCTTCCAGCCAAAAGGGGGATTGTGACATAATCAACTGGACCAACACCCTAGGTTTGATGGGCTTCTTCCTCTTTTGCCTTTGGCCCCACAATACTTTGGGTTTTGGTTGGAACATAATGCTTGGGGCCCAACCTTTTGTGGGAAGGCTCCTGCCTGGGGCCCTGCTCACCAGAGAAAAGCCCTTGTGAAACTATCTGCATCCCATGCATCCCACTAGGTGATGGCTTAAAATGTGATGTGACTTTTCCTCCTGTTTTCTACCTGTTCTGCCAACCTGCCCATCGGAAGAAGATTGTTGGACATATTTCCCTGGGGCCCAGCACCAGGTGGATGTAAATTCCTCCCGCTTGGGGTTCCTGTCCATGGAGCATTTGAGGAACCTGCTGCTTGGCTGTTCTCGCTTTGGGTCCCGCTGTTTCCAGTCTCATGTCACGGCCTTTGCCCAGCTGTGTCCTCTGCCCTATGGAATGCACCTCTGCTCCGTGTGACTCCCTCCCACCCCCACTCAGGTGTGGGCCCAAATGCCCTGAGCCCCTGAGCCCCACCGCAACCCCACTGTACCCTGGCTCTGCGATTCTGCTTCTTCATGATGTGCGTCTTCCAACAGCAGACGGGAGTCCTGCAGTTGCCACCTGCACCCCACTAGAACATGTTCTGGGAGGGCATGAATGTGGACATCTCGTTCAGTGCTGTGCGCCAGCATCCAGAGCAGGACTGGAGCCCAGGGCAGGCACCTGGCTGCTAGTTGTTGAATAAGTGCAGTAATGAATGACAATGAAAACACTGTGTAGAAACACTGGCTGAATAGTGCCTAGAAAGAAAACGTCTCAAATGCCTACATTAGCAATGAAAAAAAAAAAAAAAAACCCACTGCTAATTAATGAACTAAGCATCTAATTCAAGAAACAATGAAAGCAATGCATCTAACTTATGGGGTTTTTTTTCCTTTACTTTTTCTATAAGATCAAAAACATGGAATGAGCATCAAGCAAAACAGAAGTTCATACTTTGAAAAGCGCTGTTCAATAATACCTTCTGCAACGTGAAGACGTTCTGTGCTAACGCAGCAGCCACTGGCCACGTGTGTAGTAAGTATTTTAAATGTGGCTAATCCTCTGACTGAGGATCTAAATTTTTAATCGTATTTAATTTTAATCCATCTAAATAGCCATATAAGGCTAGTGATACTGCGTTTGACAGCACAGTTCTAGAATATTTCAATACAGTGTTCCCAAGTTGACATGCATAATCATTATTGTGGGAACATAATGAGGGATAACGAGATATACCCTAAATGACTACCAGCAGTAAAAGGCATTAATACATTGTGATAGATTCAGGCAATATAAAATTATTTAAAGTTAAAAATGATTTACTAGAGCCGTGCAGTTGAGTGATGTACAAATGCTAATGCTCAACTGTTTCAAACCTACAATAACAGCGGTTTTAAGGATTTCAGCCTAATACACTTATAAATATATTTCAATTCCAAAAATATTCAATTCTGTGTCAAAAGCAAATTACATAACCATATTTAGAGTATCATGTTACTAAATATTATTTAGAGTAACATTTTAAAACTCTACAAATTAGTACTTTCTGTTTTGAGGATGGGAATAGATGCAGAACAATTGTTTACTGATATTTGACACAAATGTTCCTATCTCTGGATGAGGGACACGGATGCCCTCAAGGAGGGGTATGCAAGGCCCTCTGCTTAAAAATTTGAAGCCAACGGACAACATTCAAACTTGCTAAAGCTGGTGGTGAGGAAATGGGTGTTCATTATATTATTATACAATTTCTCATGTAATAAGAAGGAGACAGCAGGAAAGAGAATTTGGAAATTCCGGCTTCCCAGAGCAGACTTCGCGGAGCCCCTGACTGGTTGCAGCACAGGAGGCCTGTGCCTTGCAGAGGCAGCAGGCACAGGTAGCCAGGAACACGGCTCATCTTGCCCGTCTGCTGTAGAATGGGGCCCTTTTGGTGCCAGGAGGGCACGAGGAAGCATCAAGGAGAGCGTAGACAGGCTGCAAATCTCTTAGTGTCCCCTTGCAGTCTCTCTGGAAGACTACAGTGAGGGTCTCAGGTCACCTGGCTGTGAATCTCACATCACAGTGAGCAGCGTAGCTGGGCCTGCCACCACCGTGGAGTGAAGGACTCTCATAAATGGCGTGGAATCATCAACCTATCATATAATGCACACACCAGCCAGGAAGGTCCAACGCACGTCTTGTTAGTTTCAGGAAATCACTTTCTACCCTGCAGACCTCTCCCTTCTCCAAAGCCCATGTGTCTGCCCCATCCCCACTTATCAAAGGCAACTGGCCCCATCCATCTCACTGCCTGGCACATGCATCCAGCACAGGGCAACCTCCTCTGCTGTGACGGGGCTTATGTCACAACTCTGCCTGCCCCTTTGGTGTAGTTTTCCTTGCTTTTGTTTTCTCTGGGAAGGGAGGTCTCACACAGGTGGACCTTAGATTATCGTCCTGCAGTGAGGGAGCTGCTGGGACAAGGCTTCTTCAGCTTAGACCCAGATGGAACCAGCTGGCTCAGTGCCAGGCAAGGAGGTGCTTCAGCCTCCCTTTCTGGGGCAGAGCCTGTGCCTGGGAGTTCATGGCATGAAGGGACGGAACCAAATGAGGGTTCCCCAAGGTGGCAAATCCCCAAGAGACAAGAAGGAGAAGCTGACTGAACACATGCACCCAGCTTCTGCTCCCAAATGTTCCAGTTAGATAATTCACTCCTCCTTCCTTCACAGAGAGTGTGGGGGCAGAGAGGAGGCGCTTCTGCATGGAATGAACAACTAAGAGCTTCCCCTTATTTATATTGCGTTGGTATTTGTTAACTATTATGACCAGCAAATGTGCTAGGCCATTTGTATTCACTTCTCCTTTTGCCCTCCCCTCGGTAGCATGAGGTATGAACTTTCCTTAGAATAGAGATGACAGTAACAGTGGATATCAGAGCTGTGCTTAAAATTCAAGTCCAACTTGGAGCCAGAGCTTCTGCCAGAGAGCAGACTGCGCTGTGACCGCAGGTGTGAGGAGCGGAAATGAGGGCCTGTGGGCCCTGGGTTCAGACCCCATGCGTGGGCCTGGACCCAGCTCTGTTCCTGGGATTGCGGGTGGGCTGGATGCTGGGGGTGGGAATCCCACTGTCAACAGTCATGGATGGGCCTGCCCTGAACCCTGTGAATGCAGCTGTAGGGGAGGGGACCGGGAAGGGAGGAAGAGGCTGCTAGCTGATCTCGGTATAGGACTCTCACCATGATTCCAGCCTCAGGCCGGGCGCGGTGGCTCAAGCCTGTAATCCCAGCACTTTGGGAGGCCGAGACGGGTGGATCACGAGGTCAGGAGGTCAAGACCATCCTGGCGAACGTGGTGAAGCCCCATCTCTACTAAAAAATACAAAAAAAAAAAAAAAAAAAAAAAAAAAAAACTAGCCGGGCGGGGGGGCGGGCGCCTGTAGTCCCAGCTACTCGGGAGGCTGAGGCAGGAGAATGGCGTGAACCCAGGAGGCGGAGCTTGCAGTGAGCTGAGATCCGGCCACTGCACTCCAGCCTGGGCGACAGAGCGAGACTCCGTCTCAAAAAAAAAATGAAAAAAACCTAACATGATTCCAGCCTCTCTGGAGACAGGTCAGCACTGGGTGGGCTGTCAGGGCAAAGCTGACACTGTTCTCTCCCCACAGTCAACTCCACCAAGGGTCAGCTGTTCGGGTGGAGCGACTGTGTGCCCAGAGTCTAAGATAAATTATCCCACAACAAGTCTGTTTAATGAGCACAGACATTTGGTTTAGAGCATAATGAAAATAAATCTGCAAAGCGTTGTCAGTTGATTTCTCCATTTAGGGTCTGTCATATTAGCGTGGCTTTCTGGTTTACAAAATAAGCCTACATGAAGGCACAATTAGAACCTCCTGAAAAATCTTTGTTCCCTTTTGTTGTTGATTTAAAATATGGCTTTCCTTATTCTTGCTCAGCACCCTGGCGCAGAATGCAATGTGCTCCTAACCCCATACTGCCTGCTCAGCCTGCTGGGCACAGTGGCTCATGCCTGTAATTCCAGCATTTTGGGACACCAAGGCAGATGGATCGCCTGAGGTCAGGGGTTCAAACCCAGCCTGGCCAACATGGTAAAACCCCATCTCTACTAAAAATACAAAAAATTAGCTGGGCGTGGTGGTGTGCACCTGACATCCCAGCCACTCAGGAGGCTGAGGCAGGATAAATGATTGAATCTGGGAGGTGGTGCTTGCAGTGAGCCAAGATTGTGCCATTGCACTCCAGCCTTGGTGACAGAGCGAGACCCCATCTCTAAATAAATAAATAAGTGACGATTTATTTATTTCCACAAATTATGCCAGAGGTGGGGGATGAGAGCATGCCAAGGTTGTGCCCCCCATTCTATTTTCTAACTCCTATATAAAGACTTTCAAAGAGAGAAAAGTGGAAAGAACTTGAAAGCAAACACCTGGATATCTGTCTTAGTTCATTTTCTGCCACTGTAACAGAATACCACAGACCGGGTGATTTACAATGAACATAAATTTATACAGCTCATGATTCTAAAGGCTGGCAAGTCCAAGAGCATGGTGCTGGCATCTGGTGAGGGCCTTCCTGCTGAGTCATGACAGAGCAGAAAGTATCAGATGACTAGAGAGCAACAGCATGCATGACAGCTCAGCTGTCTCTCCCTCTTCTTATAAAGCCATCAGTTCTAATGAACTTTTTAAATCCTAATTACCTCCCATGACCCCACCTCCAATCAACATTTGAATTCAGGGATTAAATTTCCAGTACATAAAATTTGGAGGACACATTCAAACCAGAGCATTCTTCCCTCACCCCTACAGTTCATGTCCTTCTCACATGCAAAATACATTCACCCCATCCCAATAGCTCCAATGTCTTGACTCATTCTGGCATCAACTTAAACGTTCAAAGTTCAGAATCTCACTTGAGTCAGATACGTGTGAGACTCAAGGCATGATTCATCTCATGGCAAATCCTATCCAGCTGTGAGCCTTTGGAATCAAAAGGAGCTGTCTACTTTCAAAATACAATAATGGGACAGGCATGGGATAGATGTTATCATTCAAAACAGAGTAACGAGAAGAACAGATAACTGGACCCAAGTCCAGAACCCAATTGGGAAAACAATATTAAGTCTCAAGACTCCAGAATATTCTTTCACTCCATGTACTGCCTCTCAGACACACCAGTGGAGGGGTTGGGCCCTCACGGCCTTAGGCAGCTCCACCCCTGTGGCTTTGGTGGGCTCAGTCCACACTTCAGTGCTTCCAGGCTGGTGTTGCATGCTGGGAACTCTACAGCTGTGGGGTCTTGGTGGTGGTCCCAATTCTGTAGCTCCATTAGGCATTGCCCTAGTAGGCACTCTCTGGGGTGGCTCCGCCTCTGCCATGAGATTCTGCATGGGCCCCCAGGTTGTTTGGTTATCCTACGAAATCTCAGTGGAAGCTGCTGTGCCTCCACAGCTCTTGCATTCTACAGAATTAGCACACCGTGGACTTCACCAAGATTTATGACTTGTACCTTGGAGGGTAGTGGGTCAAGCTGCACCCAGACTCACTAGAACCACAGCTGGGGCAGCCAAGCATTACTGCACCAGAATACAGGGAGCAGAGACTGGACTCAAGCTGTAGCTCAATCCCTGAAATTGCATGTGCTGGAAGTTTAATGGCTGAACTCATGTTGATTGGAGGGGGGCCATTGAGAGGTCATTAGGACTTTAAAAGATCATTAGGATGAAACCCTGGAGATGGAACTGCTGGTTTCATAAAAAGGAGGAGACACCTGAGCCGTTATGCACAGTGTTGCACTCAAAGATCTCTAAAATGCCTTTGAGTTTTTCTCCCATTTTTTTGATGAATAGCCTCTGGCTTTGTTCTATCCACACTACTCTTCTTATCAGTCAGTCACTTGGTCACACTCTTGGTTTCCTCTGCTGAAAATGCTCTTTCATTCTCTACCACATGGACAGGCTGCATTTTTTTCCCCAAATCTTTATATACTGCTTCCCTTTTAATTATACATTCCATTTTAAGTCATTTTTTAACTCCCACATCTCACTGTCTACAGTTAAAAGTAACCATGCAGCAGTTTGAATGCTTTGCTGCTTAGATAGTTCTGCCAGATATGCTAGTTCATCACTCTTAAGTTCTACATTCCATAAAGCTCTTGAGCGTGGACACAATGCAGCCAAGCCCTTTGCAACTGTGTAACAAGAATGGCAAGAATGGCCTTCACCCTAGTTTCCAATACCTTGTTACTCAGTTCCATCTGAGACCTCAGCAGAATGCCCTGTACTGCCGAGATTCATATCAACATTTTGGTCATGGCCACTTAATCTCTAAGGAGATTCGGGCTCTCGCTAGTCATGGAGTATTCCTCTAAGACCTCACCAAAACTGCCCTTAATGCTCTATTGATGACGATAAAGACTTTTTCTAGTCTGCTTCTCTAAATTTTTCCAGTCTTTACCAATTACTCAGTTCTAAAGTTTTCCAGGTGTTTCCACATTTCAGGTATTTACAGCAACATTTTCAGGTATTTAGAGCAACAGCCAGTTGCTATAAATTTTCTGTCTTAGTTGGCTTTCTGTTGCTATAACTGAATAACTGATATTGGATATAAAGGAAAGGTTTACCTCTTACACTTCTGGAGGCTGTGAAGTCCAAGATCAGATGGCTGTCTGGTCAGCTTCTCGGGAGGGCTTTGTGCTGCATCATGATAGGGCTGAAAGCAAAACAGTGAGAGAACAAGGTATGTGTGTCAACTCAGGTCCTTCTCCTTCATGCTGATGGCTTTATTTAATTCTAATTAACTCCCCAAAACCCTACCTTTGATCAACATGGGATTTTGGGGATTACATTTTCAACATATGAAATTTGGGAGACACATTTATACCATAGCATTATCACTTAACCTCCATAATCAGTAGTTTGCTTTCTTTGTTTTAGTCAGTTTCTATCTATCCATCAAATCATCTTATTTTCAATCCTTTTCAAGGCAAGTTTCAGACATCCTGACAGAGCATCCCAAATACTTCAGCATGTGTATTATTAACTAGCACTGTACATGAGTTCATGGTTCTTGTTTCTATAGGTAAAATTTATACAAGTGGAATACACAGACCTTCCATGTACCATTGCATGTGTACTATAAAATGTGCATACCTGTGCAAGACAAAACCTCTTCAAGATGTAGAACATGACTCCACCCCAGGAAGTAACCCCGCCCCATCCCCTCCCCTCATCTCCAAAAAGGCTGTTCTCCATGGTTTGGTGTTTTCAGAACAAAGAATGTTTTCCTTCTTTCAGAATTTCACATGAGAAATTATACTCTGCATGGTCTTCTGTGTACAGTTTCATTTATTCAGAATTATGGTTTTGAGGCTCTTTCGCATTGTTGCATGTAAACACAGCTTGTTCCTTTTCATTTCTGAGTCGTACTTTATTTTATGAATAGACTACAGTTTACTTATTCACTCTCCTGTTGATAGATACCTGTGATGTTTATTTTTATTTTATTTTTTGCTATTTTGAATACATGTAACAAAAATTCCTGTATAAGGCTTTTGGGGGGACATGTTTTATTTTCTTGGATAAAATAAATTCCAAACACGTTTATGTAGCCTCCATGAAAGGCCCCACAACAGAGTATAGTGTCATAATAAAAATCAGGGCTATTTCTGACGCTGGGGCCACAGTGCTGCAGGGAGCTAGACTCACCTCTACTTCCTCACCCCTTCCCCGGGACACCTAGAATTTGCTGGAAAGAGTTGGACAGGAATGGAGTCAGAGTTTAATCTTTTCTGACTGTGAGGAAGTGACTGCTTTTTTCTTTAGCCTATGTCTGTGGACAGGCTGGTGACATGCCACTCCAGGCAGGCAGCTGGGACCCTAGCAGTGGAGCCTTATGTCCCCAGTCAGTGTGGTGTGTCAGAGATTTCTGATCCAAAGAAAACCCTGCCACCCTGAGTCTGTCAGAATTTACAGGGTTAGGTCCCAGTCCAGCTTTCTGACCCAACATATACCCCGCCATTGACTCCGTGGGTTCAATATATGCCCCCAGTAGTAAAACCAGGAATAAACAACCTTAACCAACTCTATCTTAACTACAGAAAAGTTATTACATGTGTACAAAATAAAACCCTTAGAGCAGAAACAGTGCACAAATCAGTACATGCACCATCCGCCATCTGATTCCCAAACACTCCTTTTTCTAACTCTACACCCCAAACTCCATGTCTTGGAAAACAATAATTGTTTATTATTATCTCACAGCTCTGCAGACTAATTGGGCCTAGTGAGAGGTTCTCTCTCTGGGTCTCTCAAGTCATTTAAATCAGATGGTGTTTGGCCTGAAGTCATCCAAAAGGCTGGCTCACTCACAGGTCTAGACATTGATGCTGGCACCTCAGTAGGGGACGCTGGGTACAATGCTTACATGGGCCCTCCCTGTGTGGCTGTGGCTTCCTCCTGGCTTGGCAGCTGGGTTCCAAGAGTAAGCATCACAAGGAAGAGAGAGCCAGGCTGAAGCAGTAATTCTTTTTATGACGCAGCCTTGGAAGTCACCCAGTGCCTTCCAACACATTCTATTCAGTTGAGAGGAATTACCAAGGCCAGGCCACACTCAAGGAAAGGGGACTCAGGCTCCACTTCTTGCTGGGAGGCATGTCAAATAATTTTTAGATGTGGTGTGAAGTCATCACAGTTTTTTAAAAAGCCCTATGCACTGTACCGCCATAGGAAAACAACACAGAGAGGCAGGTGCTTGGATGTCCATGCTTAGAGAATGAATGTGTACATGCTTAGAGATCCTGACCTGCAGATATCACCAGAGCTGTGTTTCCTGTAAGATTCGACAGGATGCAGGGATGCTGTTAAACACAGCCACCACCCTTGGCTGCTCAGTCTGTCTGGGCATATGCTGTGCTCACTGTCCCTATCACTAATAAGCAAAAAGGGGTCCACATCACTCCCCACTTGCCTTTGTTCTCACAGCAACATGGAGTGGGACAAGGGAGCCTCTGGCATCCTTGGCGAGGGCAGTGGTCAATAAGCCTAAGAATGTGCTAAGTGGTTGTTGGAGTTGATGTTCTCTACAACCCCTGAGGAAAAGAAGGTTGTGGCTGGCCGTGTCTGAGAGCAGGATGAGTCAGATCTAAAAGAACAGATCCCTACTGTCACTTTCGATATTCCCTAACTCCCTAACCCTAAATCTAATTCACGAGGCAGGACTTCCCCCAGTAAAAGGAGCCACTTGCTAAGACAACAACAGCAAATGCCTGTGTCCTGTGTGGCCAGTTCCCTCCCTCTGAGTCCCTGGTAGACACGGCTAGCTGAAAAGGTCATTGTTTTCTTGCTATGCCTAAAAGTATGCGTGTGTGTGTGTGTGTGTGTGTGTGTGTGTGTGTGTGTGTGTGACTATGGACAGAAAAGTCAATGGCAAAAAGCACCTATGGCACTGGGCAAGCAACGTAACTTTTCTGAGTCCCATTGCTTGCCTGTGAGAGAATACTAATGCCTGCCTGTGGACTTCTGCGAATTGAATGCCTCCCTACGGGATTTTGAAGCAGGAGCTGTTGTTATTTGTGATGAGCACTGCATGGCAAGGCGGGCAGTGGGAGCCCCGCTGCAGGCTTCTGCAAAGACAGCTGCTGGCTGAGCACTCCCAGCGTGGCAGCAGCTGGCACGTCTTGTCCTCTAGGGTGTTGGGACCCAGTGTACCATCCAAGGCTGGGCTGGCAGCTTCTCTGTCTGTTCTTCAGTCGAATAAATGTCTTTCTTGTCTTAATTACCTCCTTGGGGCTGAGCATGCCAGTTCTCAAGCTAAAGGGCTAGAGCATTGGAAAGTGGGATTTGTAATAAAAAAGCAACACAGCCTTCAAGTGGTACTTCTTCCTGATAATGAAGGCTCTATGCATGCTCTCGTCTCCTTAATAACTTCTACCCAGGTCCTGCTCTCCCCTCACCGTCTTTTTAGGAGATTTTGTTGCAAAACATTTTCCACAGAAGTAGAACTGAGACAAAAACAAAGAATGTACTGATACAGTGTTCCTTTTCAGGGTAGGTAGTGGGTGTGGGGAGGGGATAGAGAAGGAGAGGAGAAACTAGCTTGCAAGCTCCAGGTTTGTTTGTTTTTCTTTTTCATTATACTTTAAGTTCTGGGAGACATGAGCAGAACATGCAGGTTTTTTACATAGGTATACACGTGCCAGGGTGGTTTGCTGCAGACATCAGCCCGTCATCTACATTAGGTATTTCTCCTAATGCTATCCCTCCCCCAAATCCCAACCCACGACAGGCCCCAGTGTGTGATGTTCCCCACCCTGTGTCCAAGTGTTCTCATTGTTCAACTCCCACTTACGGGTGAGAACATGCAGTGTTTGGTTTTCAGGGGTTCTTGTGCTAGTTTGCTGAGAATCGTGGTTTCCAGCTTCATACATGTCCGGGCAAAGGACATGAACTCATCCTTTTTATGGCTGCATATGGCTCCATGGTGTATGTGCTGCATTTTCTTTATCCAGTCTATCATTGATGGGCATTCGGGTTGGTTCCAAGTCTTTGTTATTGTGAATAGTGCTGCAATAAACATCTGTGTGCATGTGTCTTTATAGTAGAATGATTTATAATCCTTTGGGTATATACCCAGTAATGGATTGCTGGGTCAAATGGTATTTCTGGTTCTAGATCCTGTCTTCCACAATGGTTTAACTAATTTACACTCCCACCAACAGTGTAAAAGCATTCCTATTTCTCCACATCCTCTCTAGCATCTGTTGTTTCCTGACTTTTTAATGNTGTTCTCATTGTTCAACTCCCACTTACGGGTGAGAACATGCAGTGTTTGGTTTTCAGGGGTTCTTGTGCTAGTTTGCTGAGAATCGTGGTTTCCAGCTTCATACATGTCCGGGCAAAGGACATGAACTCATCCTTTTATGGCTGCATATGGCTCCATGGTGTATGTGCTGCATTTTCTTTATCCAGTCTATCATTGATGGGCATTCGGGTTGGTTCCAAGTCTTTGTTATTGTGAATAGTGCTGCAATAAACATCTGTGTGCATGTGTCTTTATAGTAGAATGATTTATAATCCTTTGGGTATATACCCAGTAATGGATTGCTGGGTCAAATGGTATTTCTGGTTCTAGATCCTGTCTTCCACAATGGTTTAACTAATTTACACTCCCACCAACAGTGTAAAAGCATTCCTATTTCTCCACATCCTCTCTAGCATCTGTTGTTTCCTGACTTTTTAATGATCGCCATTCTAACTGGTGTGAGATGGTATCTCATTGTGGTTTCGATTTGCACAAGCTCCAGGTTTTTAAGGGGCCATGGCTGAAAAAATGACAAGCACAGTGAAAGGAGGCCTGGCCAGCAGGACCACTGCTGCTGGGAATCCGTCCCACCTGTGAGCCTGCACACTCAAAACCCATCTGATCTGATCTCCAGTGAGCAATAGTGGAAATCTTCTAGGCCGTTTAATCCACTGGCCTCTTTCAACAGATGCAGAACCCAGGGTTACTTACCCAACTTGAGTGAGGTATGTGGTCTGGAAACCAACTCTCCAGACTCCAAAGGTAGGAAAGAGACTCAAAAACAGTAAAAAGAGCTAACATTTTAAAAGTATTTACTTTTTCCGAGTACTGCATTAAACATATGAGACCACTTAAGTTATTTTAAGAACTCTAGGCTGGGTGTGGTGGCTCATGCCTGTAATCCCAGCACTTTGGGAGGCTGAGGCAGGTGGATCGTCTGAGGTCAGGAGCTCGAGACCATCTGGCCAACATGGAGAAACCCCATCTCTACTAAAAATACAAAAAATTAGCCAGGTGTGGTGGCAGGTGCCTGTAATCCTAGCTGCTCGGGAGGCTGAGGCAGGAGAATCATTTGAACCTGGGAGGCAAAGGTTGCAGTGAGCTGAGATCACGCCATTGCACTCCAGCCTGGCAATAAGAGTGAAACTCAGACTCAAAACAAAAAAACTCTATATGGTAACCACATGTGTTAACCTCATTTCACAGAGGAGAGACCTCAAACACAGAAAGTTAGAAACAATTGTCCATGTTTAGATACCACAAATGAAGGTGACCAGGATGCCCCCAGTAATTTGTGTTAGAGCCTACACCTTTATCCACTACACTTCAGTAATAGTCCAGTCATGATAGCAGTTGCTGTTACTGATACCCTGCTGTAGGACAGGCTGTGTACCGGGGCCGTGCATGCACCATCCCATTCAGCCTCTACATCAGCCTTGTAACATCCGGCTTTCACAAGTGAGAAGAACCAAGACTCAATCATTAAATCCAGGACCTTCTTCTGCTTCCTTGTGCTCCTGAAGGTAGGGTGCCCTGGAGTGGCAAGGACATATATCTGACTGCTTTCCTTGCTTCGTCATTCTCAGCCAGTTGCATATAAATATCTCTATTACACAAACACTACTTTAAAGCATTTTCAGTCTCCTGGGATCAAGGAAAGAAAAGTTTAAAATGTGGCACTACTTACCCAGTGTTTAGATGGTTTAAGGTCTTTCTAGATTTGACTTGGGATGCCAAAGAGGGTAATTACAGCCTGTTTGGCATATCAAGGAATGAGAAAAACTTATTGAACAGGGTAAGGACAGAAGTCTTCTGTTTTTTGTTTTGTTTTAGATGGAGTCTCCCTCTGTCACCAGGCTGGAGTGCAGTGGCACGATCTCAGTTCACTGCAACCTCTGCCTCCCAGGTTCAAGCGATTCTCCTGCTTCAGCCTCCCGAGTAGCTGGGACTACAGGCGCATATCACCATGCCCAGCTAATTTTGTATTTTTAGTAGAGATGGGGTTTCACCATGTTGACTGGGATGGTCTCAATCTCTTGACCTTGTGATCCATCCACCTCGGTCTCCCAAAGTGCTGGGATTACACGCGCGAGTCTTCTGTTTTATAATGAAGCATTTGGCTGGCCTTGTCCCCAATTCCTGGTAGGTGTCCTCTATGTCCTTAGAATGATAGGAGTGTCTGTTATGCATGGCAAGTCCCTCAGATCACACCTGAGTTGAATTTATGTGAATGAGGTGACTCGAGTGGGCATCAAAATACTTTCAAAAAGCGGGCTGACCATGCTGGACAGACCAACCATGTGATTAGAGACTGGGGTTTTGAGCCAGCTGATCTTGGCCTGACCTCGCAGGAGAGGAGGGGGACTGGAGATTGAGTTTAATCATGTGGCCATGTAGTTTAACATGTGTCCATGTAGTCAGGCCATGTAATTAAACTGCTGGGAAAACTGGCCCGAGGCTCAGGTGAACTTGTCTGGTTGGTGATGTACACAGTCATGCTGGGAGGGGTTACGTCCTGAAGACATGAAGCTTCGTGTTCAGAACCCTCCAGAGTTCACCCGTGCAGTCTCCTTTTTCCTGGTTCAGGCTTGTATCCTTTTGCTATAATAAAACTAAGCACGTAAGCAGAGTGCTTCCCTGAGTCCTGCGAGTGGCTCTAGCATATTATCAAACCTTAGGAGGCAGTAGGAACACCCAAATTTGCAGCCAGTTGTCAGAAGTCAGCTGGTATCTGAAATGAAAGCAGTCTTATGAGCCGAGCCTTTAACCTGTGACGTCTGTGCAAACTTTGAGTATGTGGTGTCAGAAATGCATTCTACCTATTTCTTCCTGAAGTGGAGATGTGCAAGGGCTTTTCAGAACAAAGGACAAAGACTGAAAGTTCCTTTGCCTTATCTCCTCCATCATCACAACAAAAAGAAGGCTACGAAGGACTCTGTGGGTTCAATATCCCCCCAGGTAGTAAAATCAAGAATAAACAACCTTAACCAACTCTATCTTAATGACAGAAAAGTTATTACATGTATACAAAATAAAACCCTTAGAGCAGAAAGTGTGCAAATCAGTTTGCACCATCCACCATCTGATTCCCAAACACTCCTTTTTCTAACCCTACACCCCAAACTCCATGTCTTGGAAAACAATAATTGTTTATTATTATCCCTCACAGCTCTGTGGACTAATTGGGCCTAGTGAGAGGTTCTGTCTCTGGGTCTCTCACATTGTTTAAATCAGATGGTGTTTGGCCTGAAGTCATCCAAAAGGCTGGCTCACTCACAGGTCTAGAAATTGATGCTGGCACCTCAGTAGGGGACGCTGGGTACAATGCTTACATGGGCCCTCCCTGTGTGGCCGTGGCTTCCTCCTGGCTTGGCAGTTGGGTTCCAAGAGTAAGCATCACAAGGAAGAGAGAGCCAGGCTGAAGCGGCAATTCTCTTTATGACCCAGCCTTGGAAGTCACCCAGTACCACCACATTCTATTCACCTTGCAAGCCGATGTGAGAATTCATGTAAAAAATGGATGGGAAGAGACAAACAGATTGCTTAGCACATAGAAGGTCTTCAGTAAAATATTGGAATACAAAAGCATTGCTCAACTCCCAAGGCATAGCCAACATTATGGCCCCATATGTTCTCCTAAAATTCTGCTTGCCAGAGACCTCCATGTGAGTTGAGTCACCCTGGGGCCCTGAGAGAGCCCGTCCATCAGGTGGAGGGACTCAGTGTCTGTTAGGGATGATGGGTTGTGTGAATCAGGAGGTCCTGTGTGACATGGAAGACAGCTGCTGCAGAGGCTTGTTGAGGGTGGGAGCCAGACTGCCAAGGGCATGAGGAGAGGGTGCTGAGGATGCAGATGAAGCTTGGCTGAGAGGAGAGCACAGTGGCAGGGTGGTGGCTTGAGATGGGAGGAAGGTCAACTTTTAGTTCAAAAATTTCCAACTCAAAGATGGACTGGATCCAGTGATAGTCAAGAGATTTCCACACGTGAAAGATTTTCTTTTATAAGTCCCCAAATTGGTTTGTAATGAGGAGACTCAATCCTAGCCTTATGTAAATCTGGAGCACTTACATCTAATTCTTTGTTCCAGCCCCAAGGAAGAATGCATCAGTAAGTGTCACTTACTCGTCACCTACCACATGCCAGATATCTCATGTGCCTTATGTGTTAGGTAACGCAGCAGCTCCTCCAGGAAGGAATTCTTAGTTCCATTTTATAGGTGATAACTCTGAGGCTCACAGAGTCCTCCTTATCTGCTCACAGTCCAAAAGCGAATTAGTGGAGGGCTCTGTTGGATGCTCTTTGATCTTTTCACTACCCCACCATATTTCTGTAGACTTGGTGGAAGAAGACGTGGGTACCTAACCAAAGAATTCAGATTATTTAGTCCACAAGGAGGAGGCAGGAAAGAAGATTACAGAATTGTGCAGGACATAAAGAGGAGAACATGGATTTCAAGTTCATTTCTTGTCCCACATCTTGGGGCTTCTGTGGTAGTTCCAAACCTGTCAAAATGCTTATAACCAAGATATGCCAAAAGCTAGAAACTGTTAAGAGATGTAGCTAATTGACTAAACTAATTCAGAACTGAACTATCAGCAGCTGTTAAGAAGAATTCTGTTTGCGTGTCAGCGAGATCTCTGAGCTGTTGCAGTGAAGTCGCGAGCGTCCTTGTGAGGCCTTACATAAACCACTCACGTGCCCCGCCCACACATGGGAATATTAACTGACAGGACCAGTTCAATGCAGAGGCGGGGATTCCAAACCTAATCCACTCATGTGCAGCTGAGATGTTCTGGTATCTATAGTTAAGAAGTAAAGAGAGTTAAGTATATGAGTATACTTCTATACTTAATATACTTAAGCATATTAAGTATGATATAGACGCTTATATGTAAGTGTGGGAGTGAATAGTTAATGATTTTCATGTCTAATGCTAGCTTTCTATAAACTTTATTCTGTCATGCAGGTTTGGGGGGAGCTGGCTGACATATTCCATTTTAATCATCCCCAGTCATGATCAGTCACGGGGTTTGGTTCCAAAGTGGTATGAAGTGAGGAGACTACACACTGAGGTTGGAAGAGGAGTCAGAAGTTACGTGGAAGGCTGGGAGCAGGACTGTGAACCAGACAGGACGTTGTCTTAGGCAGGAAACAGGACCCAGAGTGGGAGGCAGGTGGGACTAGGAAGAAGCAGCTGGGATGGTGCTGCAGGGGTGTAGGGCTGGTTCCATGGGCCCAGCTTCGTAGCCTAGATCTCCATCACAGCTGCCGAGTGAGTGTGGCCACCTTGCCCCAGCTACAGCATCCCATTCATTCGGACACACTGCCTCCCTCACCCTTTTCTGCATTTGAAATATGTCTTTCTTCTACAATAATCATGATTTTTGTTTCTTAACCGTTCATAAAACAGATGTCTTAGTTAATAATGTCAATTTCAATAAACAGAATCTGAGCCTTGATTTTATTGTATGTAAAATGCTGAAGATGGTACTTAACTCACAGAATCCATAAGAGAAAAAGCAAGATAACATGTATGAGATAATACATATGCCAACAAAACACAGATGTTATTATTAAGTATTACATGTTATAATCATTGAGTATCTGCAATTGGTGTGTCAGACTAGCTTAAAACCCACAGTGCTGAGAGTGATAATTTTTAACAAATTTACTGTTAACCTAAACTTTTGCTTTGTGACTCTTGAACACAGTCAGTTATCCATTGGGTTGACACATGGTCTCCATCTTCCATCCATTCATCCATCCATCTATCCATCCATCCATCCATCCATCCATCCATCCATCCATCCATCCATCCAGTCACTCCATTAATGCTTGTTATCTTTTCACTTTCTTTTTACATTTTACTCCAATATGCTTTTCCCCCTAAAGTCATTCCTTAGGAGTGCATTTCCATTTCCTAATGAGAAGAAACAGTCCCCTCCTGCCTAACCTCTCTTGGCCCTCACAGACTGTTATTTTATCACCCTCTTTCTTTTATCACCCTCCAGATTGAATGAAGCCCATTTGTTTCACCTTCTTGGAGAGGTCTTCTCTCACAGCCTATTTCTCATTTAAAAAAATAAGCCGTTGGAGTAAAGGTGAGGAGAAGCAATATCAGTAGCAGGTCTTCGCTGGGGGGAAGCACCTAGTCCTCTGGACTTCCTTCCCTGAGCTCCAGGGAAGCTCAACAAGAGAGCTGCAGGTTAATAGCCTGGCGGAGGAGGCAGCTGAGTGTCGCTCAAGAGTGTTATTACCTGGGGAAATGAAAAGAAATTAGAGAGATCCCCCTTTCACCTGTCTGGCTAGGTTCTGAAAACTGCCCAACACAGAGACCTTCCATGATGGGAAAATATCTGTAGGATGCATTTGACATTTGCAGAGAAGGGCTTTTATTTCCTTTTTCAAAATCCAGCAATTAAGCCTTGCCTCCAGGGCTCTTTCTTGCATTCTCACTTTGAAAGTATTAAATGCTCTCTGCTCCTCACTTGCTGGGGCAACATGCAGAGGTAAGAGAAAACTCTCACATAAGCTACTTCTGTCACTGCAGCACTCGGAGCCCATTTGCAACCACATCACACCCCCACATTACAGACAGAGGTGTGTTAGCACTGGGAAGTTTGGAAGGGCCTCATCTAGGGGTTCCCAGCCTGTGCCTCCTTGGCACATGGCTCTGTGGAATAAATATAAGCTCTATACTCAAGTGAAGTTGAGATGTTGGGATATGTGTATTTCCACAGGCATTTTTTTTTTTTCTGCAGAAATTTCTCAAGCTGTTAATATGCTGGTATTCATTTTAAATCTCCAGGAAGAAAATATAATTAAAATATTTCATAAATGTATTTGAACCTTGAATCTTCTGGCACTCCTATCAGCATTTCCTAAAAGCAATGTGGCAGGAAAGGGAGTGTTGTAGGTACTGTTACAAACCAACTCTCATAGATGGAGAAGCTGCAGCCTGATCTTTGAGAAGGAGCCAAGGTCACATGGGAAAAGCATGACATGGCATTGTGAGAACCCAGGTCTCTTGTCTCCCTGCACAGCCACTGTGGAAATCTGCTTCTTGTCAAACATATTACCAATATGTTTTACTGCTAAGATAAAAGAAATCCAGAGGAATAGGAACACATCCTCTCTCTTCTGCGATATGCCACTGTGGTCAAGAAAATAAAGAGATGGGCTGGGCACGCTGTCTCACACCTGTAATCCCAGCACTTTGGAATGCCGAGCTGGGCAGATCACAAGGTCAGGAGTTCGAGACCAGCCTGACAAACATGGTGAAACTCCGTCTCTCCTAAAAATACAAAAATTAGCCAGGTGTGGTGGCAGGTGCCTGTAGTCCCAGCTACTCAGGAGGCTGAGGCAGGAGAATCACTTGAACCCAGGAAGCAGATGTTGCAGTGAGCCGAGATCACACCACTGCACTCCAACCTGGGTGACAGAGAGAGACTCCATCTCAAAAAAGAAAGAAAAGAAAAGAAAAGAAATAAAAGAGATGGAGCAAACAAATGAGAAAGAAGAAATAATTCTCCTAGTCTCTCTTTACTGAAAACTGTCAGGCCTTTTTGCTCTCCTTCCCAACCCTTTCAGCTGGCCAGAATCAAAGTGCAGGTCCCTTCCCACGGAACTCTAGAAATTATTTCCTAGTCACTTGCGTTGGTTTCCATTTTTTCTATTTCCAATTCTTCCTGGATACCACAATAATAAGAGCTAACATTTATGAAGCATTTACAGCTGATGGGACTGTTCTATGAGCTTCCAATGTATCATCTCAGTCCTCTCAACAGCTCTTTGACGTAGATGTTTTTATTCATTTATGGTACATATGACTGTACGGGGGCACACAGAATTTCAGTAAATTGCCCAAGCTCACAAGTATATTAAGAGGCAGAGCTAGGATTCAAATCTGAACAGTCCAGTGCTCTGGTTCATGAAACATTTAACTTTAGCCTTCCTCCGCTTTGACTTTCTTCAGGCCTGTCTTCTGCTGAAGAACCCTCCATGGCTCCCTACTGCCTGCAGATGTCTCGGTGGCCTTGTTGGCTCTCCACACTTGGGCCAGCCATCCGCTCCTTGCCTGTGTCCATGTGCCCCGTCTGAATCCCTACCCGAAGCCAGGGCCCTCATTACCTAGTACGCTTCCTCTCTCCCGCTGGGCCCAGTTTTCTTTCTGCCTTCTTGAAATCGCCTTTGACAACCCTAGCTCACATCCACATTGTCCTTTTCTGAAATCTGGTGCCTGAAAAAAATGGATAGTTCTTTTTGTTTTGCCCTCATAATGTCACATCCACTCATCTCAGCAATTTAGCCACTTTTTTTTTTTTTTACATCTGTCTTCCTCAAACTAGAGTCTACCCATCATGTGTCTAGTGGAGAGGAGGCACTCAGAATGTGTGTGCTGAATAAATCGTGAGCTGCTGTAGAGTGTATCACCTGACACTCGTGTGATATCATACTGTATCACTTGAAGGGATTCACAGTGGGGACAGCACCGCAGTGGCAAAGATGACGGTGACAGTGACGCTGTGACGATCATGATGGCAATGATCATCTGCAGCAGACATAGTTGTCATCATTGCCTTTTATGATGGGTGGCTCATGGCTGGCCTGAGGTGCACAGACAGGCCATATCCATATTTTACAGACGATGGCACTGAGTCCGTGAAACTATACCTGACTTGCTGATGTAGATGAATAGAGAGCCAAGACTTGAACACCAAATTGTCTGGACATCCCCAGGTGCTTCTTGCTCTCTGAGACACTGCTTTTCAAAGACAAGCATTGCTCAACAATGTCTCATGTCACTTTTGGTTTTTTTGGTGGGAGGTGTAAAATACACATGACATAAAATTCAACATTTTAAACATCTTTTTATTGTGGTAAAATGCACGTAGCATAAAATTTGCCATTGTAACCATTTTTAGGCATACTGTTTTGTGGCATTAAGTTAATTCTCATTCATTGTGCAACCATTACCACCATCCATTTTCAGACCTTTTCATCTTCCCCAGGTGAAACTGTACACCCATTAATTCCTAACTTCCTGTTTCTCCCTTCCACAAGCCCCTGGAAACCCCATTCTGTCTGTCTCTATGACTGGTCTTATTCCAGGTACCTGATAGAAGTGGAATCATACAATATCTGTCTTTTTTACTTAGCATAACATCTTTGAAGTTCTTCCATGTTGTAGTATGTGTTTAGCCTTCCTTTTTAAGGCTAAACAGTGTTTCACAGTAGACATCTGCAGACAGTAGGTAGCCATGGAGGGTTTTTCAGTAGAAGACAGGCCTGAAGAAAGTCAAACTAAAAGAAGGCTAATGTTAAATGTTTCATGATCAGGAGCACTGGACTATTTAGATTTAAATCCCAGCCTTGCCTCTTACTATACTTGTGAGGTTGAGCTTGGGCAATCTGCTAAAATTCTGTGTGCCTCCGTACAGGCATATGTACCATAAAATGAATAAAAACATCTATGTCAAAGGGCTGTTGAGAGGACGAGATGATACATTGGAAGCTCATAGAACAGTCCCGTCAGCTGTAAGTGCTTCATAAATGTTAGCTCTTATTATTGTGGTATTCAGGAAGAATTGAAAATAGAAAAAATGGAAACCAAAGCAACCGACTAGGAAATAATTTCTAGAGTTCTGTGGGAAGGGACCTGCACTTTGATTCTGGCCAGCTGAACGGGTTGGGAAGGAGAGCAAGAAGGCCTGAGAGTTTTCAGTAAAGAGAGACTGGGGCATTATATATATATATACATATATACCACATTTTGTTTATCCATTCATTTGTCAATAGACACTTGAGTGTCTATTGACACTCGAACTTTTGGCTCTTATGAATGATGCTGCTATGAAATGGGTATACGTATATCTATTTCAGCATCTGCTTTCACTTCTTTTGAGTATATAACAAGAAATGGAATTGCTGGGTCATAGGTAATTCTATCTTCAATTTTTTGAGGTGTGTGGAAAATACACTGTTATCTATAGCCTCTGCACCATTTCACATTCCTACCAGCAATGCGCAAGGATTTCAATGTCTTCACATCCTCACTAACATTTGTTATTTTTTATTTCGTAACAGCCATACTAAGGGGTGTGAACTGGTGCTGCATTATGGTTTTGGCCATTTTTAAGCATACAATTTAGCGGTCTTTAATACGTTCATATGCTGTGCAAATATCACCACCATCTAGTTCCAGAACACTTTCATGTCTTCAAAACAAAGCCCGGTACCTGTGAGCAGTCACTCTCCATTTCCTTAGCAATCACTAATTTGCTTTCTGTATCTATGGATTTGCCTCTTCTGTATATTTCAAATAAATAGAATCATCCAATATGTTACCTTTTGTGTCTGGCTTCTTTTAATCAGCATAATATCTTCAAGGTTCATCCATACTGTAGCATGTATCAACACAGGTGATGGTTAATTTTAAGTGCCAATTCGAAACACATCTGCATGCATGTTGCTGTGATGAATTTTTAGGGGAGATTAGTAGTTAAGTCAATAGACTTTGAGTAAAACAGATTACCATCTATAAAGTGGCTGGGTCTCATCCAGTCAGTTGAAACCCTCAATAAAAAGAGTGAGCCTCCTCCACCTCCCAAAGAAGGAATTCTGTCAGAAACTGCCTTCAGACTTCAGCTGTAATATCAACTCGTCCCTGGGTCTCTAGCCTGATAGCCTGCCCTAAAATTTTGAATTTCCCAGCCTCCAGAATCGCATACGCCAGTACTTCAGAATCAACTTCTTTCTATATACACATGCTGTTGACTCTGTTTTGCCAGAGAACCTTGCCTATTATAGTACTGCATCTTGTTTATGGATGAATACTACTCCATGGTATGGATAGAACACGTTTTGTTTGTCATCAGTTGAAGGACACTTTGGTTGTTTTTTCTAGCTTTAGCTATTGTGAACAATGTTTCTATGAACATCTGTGTATAAGTTTTCCTTTGACACCTGTTTTCAATTCCCTGGGCTGTACACCTAGGAGTGACATTGCTCGGTCCTACTCTGATTCCATATATAACTTACTGAGGAGTTGCCATTGCTGGCTTTTACTGTAATTCTAGATATTAAACATTTTTTTCCAGAGTAGCTGCACTATGTAACATTCCCATTAGCAGTATATGAGGATTACAATTTCTTCAGCTCTGTCCACATTTGTTCTTTACTTTCTTTTCTTCCTACAGCTATCCTGGAGGGTGTGAAGTCATGTTTCATTGTGGTTTTGATTTGCATTTCCCTAAGGACTAACAATGCTGAGACTCTTTTCATGTGCTTGCTAGCCATATGTATGTCTTTGTTGGAGAAATGGTTAATCCAAATATCTATTTTAAGTGAGGGTTTAGAAAAACACCCCTTTAAATTCCTGAGGAAACTCTACAAGGCTCTTTGCTCTTGGTGGAAAGTTGCGTATGTTGGGGGAACGTAAGGAAGTTTGTTCCTGCTCTCCCATGCTCCTCCTTGCACCCTCCAGATCTGTGAAAATTGTGGTGTCATTACAGAAGCTATTACTTACCAGCAACCATTGAGTTCCAGGCTTTGGAAGAGGTATACATGCATTCTTTTAATTAATTCTCACCACCGCCCTGCAAGTTATAGTTATAGTTGAGAAAATTCATTCAAAGTTTTTAAAAATTGAGAAAACCAAAAGAAGAAAACTTCATCTCCCTCCTTTCTAGAGAGCTGTGAACTTACAGGTAATTTCTAAGACAGATTTTTTTGAGATGTAATTCATATACCACACAACCCATACATTTAAGTGTACTATTTAATAATTTCAATTATATTCACATTATACAAACATGACCATGATCAATTTTAGAATATTTTCTTCATTTAAAAAAGCAACATTATGCCAGTTAGCATTCATTCTGCATTGTTCCCTCAAACTTCTCCATATTAGGCAACCACTAATCTTTTTCCCTATAGATTTAACTATTCTGAACATATGGAATCATATAACATGTCGTCTTTTGTGACTGGCTTCTTGCCATTTAGAAAATGTTTTCAAGGTTCATCCATTTTGTGTCATGTGTTCAAGAGAATGTACTTTACTCTTTTTAGTTGCTAGGTAATACACAATTGTATGGATATAGCCCATGGCATTTACTAGTTCTTAAGTTGATGGACATTTTCCCTTCTTCCAATTATGAAAAATGTCCTGTACAAAGCTTTACTGTGGACATATGCCTCTATTTCTCTTGGGTATGTACCTGGGAGTGGAATTGCTGGGTCACACTACAAATCTATGTTTAACAGTGATTGCACTATTTTACCATCACACCAGCAGTATGTGAGGGTCAGATTTCTTCAAATTGTTGTCAACACATAATATTTTATGTCTTTTTAAATTTTAGCCATCCTAGTGGATGTGAAGTGGTACCTCACTGGAGCTTGGATTGGCATTTCTCTAATGCATAATGATGCCAGCATCTTTTTGTGTGCTTATTTGCCATTTGTATGTCTTCTTTAGAGAAATGTTAATTTGTATCCTTCGTCCACTTTTAATTGGGTTATTTATTTTGTTACTGAATTGTAAGTATTCTTTATATATTATAGGTTAAAGTTCTTTATGAATATTTGATTTTCAAATATTACTCTCTGAGTTTTAAAAAATTTTCTTGAAAAGTATCATTTATGGCATGAACTATTTTTTAAACTTTATGTATGTATTTATTCACCTCTGTTAGCCTGTTTTAGCATTTCTATACAGAAATACCTGAGGCTGGGTAATTTATAAAGAGAATAGTTTGAACTGACTTACAGTTCCACAGTTGTACAACCATGGTACTGGCATCTGCTCCTGGTGAGCCCTCAGGAAGCTTCCAATCACAGAGGAAGGCAAAGGGGAAACAAGCATGTCACATGGCAAAAGCAGGAACAAGAGTGGGGCTGAGGTGCCAGACTCTTCTAAACAGATCTGGTGTCAACTATCAGAGTAAGAACTCCCTCCCCATCCAGGAGACGGTGACGGTGCTAAACCGTTTATGAGGGATCTGCCTCCATGATCCAAGCATCTTCCACCAGGACCCACCCCTAACATTAGGAATTGTATTCCAACATGAGATTTGGAGCGACAAACATACAAACAATATCATCACCCTTTTCATGCATGATTTTATTATCTTAGCTAAGATGTCTCTGCCTAACTCAAGGTCAAGAATATATGCGATTATGATTTCTACTTATAGTTTTTTTTGTTTTACACTTACATTTATATAAAAAAATTCAGTTAACCATAAATTTAAATATTTACTTCTGGTTTTTAAATAATATTTCGTTGTTTCATAGGTCTACCCTTATGCTGACAGCACAATATCTTGATTATGACGGTGTTGCAGCAAGTTTAGTCAATTGGGTTCTTCAACATTTTTCTCAATAAATCTTTATTGTGGTAAAATATACATAAACACAATTTGCCATTTTAACCAATTTAAAGTGTATAATTCAGTGACATTAGGTGCATTCATAAGGTTGTGCAACCATCACCATTATACATTTCCATAACTTTTATACCTATCTCCAGCAGAAACTCAGTACCCATTAAACAATAACTTCTCAGTCTCCTCTCCCTCCAGCCCCTGGTAACTGCTATTCTCCTTTCTCTACAACTGTGACCTTTCTAGGTACTTCATATGAGTGGGACCATATGATGGGTATTTGTTCTGTACTGGGGTAGTCCTTCACTGATTGGCTAGCTAGCTCTAAGCCTAGGAATTAGCCCAAGGTGTTAGTTTAAGATTATATCAATTCTTTTCTGAGTAGTTTACGTGTTCTCTGGACAGGTCCACTGCATTCTAAAGTCTCTTATTTCCATGGCTGTTTTGAACATCCTTAATTCCCAAAGAGTCTCACCCAAGCTTCTCCTCTGGACCTCAGATGATCTACCATATGTCTCCACCCATACTTTCTTGTCCTAGAAGTCTGTGGGTTTCTAGTACCATGCGGCTTTTATGAGAAGCATCACCATCTTTTTCTGCCTGTATTCTAAGTTATGTGAGGTAGAGACCAGTGAGCAGTCCTTCAGGTAGCTCCCAGACAGGTTAGACAGTTTAGAATAGACATATGCATGAATTTGCAGTTGAGGACTTCTTTTTCCTCCAGTTCAAGGGAGGCGTCTAGAACTAGGCTGCCACTGCTCAAAGCGGCCACCACTGCACTGGGGAGGGAAATGGAGCAGGGGTGGTAAAATGCCTCATAACTTTCTTTCGGTTTTGAACATAGGCTTTGTTCATGGGGTATTTTCCAGGTTGCTGTAAACCTTTGATTAAATTGTTCAGAGTCAGTACTGACAACTCTAAAAACATTCTTTTTCTTTTTTTAAATTATACTTTAAGTCTGGGATACATGTGCAGAAAGTGCAGGTTTGTTACGTAGGTATACATGTGCCATGGTGGTTTGCTGCACCCATCAACCCATCATCTACATTAGGTGTTTCTCCTAATGCTATCCCTCTCCTTTCTCCCATCCTCCTAGCAGGCCCTGCTGTGTGTGTGTATGTGTGATGTTCCTCTTCCTGTGTCCATATGTTCTCATTGTTCAACGCCCACTTATGAGTGAGAACATGCGGTGTTTGGTTTTCTGTTCCTGTGTTAGTTTGCTGAGAATGATGGTTTCCAGCTTCAATCATGTCCCTAAAAATATATATTTCTGTGTAGGCACAAGAGCTAGGAACTTCATAGTCTGCCATTTGCTGACATCCAAGTAGCACTCCCATTTTTATATCCTTTTATCAAGGTTATTTTGACTATGTGCTTCTTGAATTTGAAATATGACTTTTAGGATCATCTTGTCAATATCTGCAAAGAAAAAAACCTAAGCCAGCTGGGATTTTGATAGAGATTGTACTAAATCTGTAGATCAATTTGGAGAGCATTGCTATCTAAACATTATTAAATATTCTAATCCATTTATTTACATCTTTATTTCAATAATGTTTAATACTTTTCAATGTACTAGTCTTGTACTTCTTTTGGTAAATTTATTCCCAAGTATTCCATTCCTTTTCATGCTACTATAAATAGAATTGTTTAATTTCATTTTTGGATTGTTCATTGTTAGTGCAAAGAAATATAATTATTGCTAAATTTACTAAGCCCCCTTATTGTTTCTTTCCTGAATTCATTTGTTAATTCTAATAGTAACTCAGTGCATTATTTAAGACTTTATGTAAGAAATTTTGCCAAACTTATTCATTATTTCTAATTGTTTTGTGAATTATCTTATATTTTCTGCATGCAAGATTATACACTGTCACATACAAGTAGGGATAGCTTTACTTCTGTTTTTCGAATATGGACACATTTTATTTTTTTTCTTGTATATTTGACTTGGCTAGAACTTCCAGTAAAATATTGAGTAGAAGTAGCAACAGTGTAAGTCCTTATCTTATTCTTGATCTCAGGGGGAAACATTCTGTCTTTTGCCATTGGAGATGATGCTTATATAGATCCCTTTAGCAGGCTGAGAAACTTTCTAAACCCAGTTCATTGATGTTCATACCATGAAAGTGTGTTGGATTTTTTCCAAAGGTGTTTTCTCTGTCTGTTGAGATGATCATGTGTTTTCTGTCCTTTATTCTTCTATGGTGTATTACATTAATTGAGTTTTGGCTTTTAAACCAATTTTACATTCCTGGGATAAACTCTACTTGGCAATAGTGGATGATCCTTTTTATATGTTGCGGGAGTTGTTTTCTAGTATTATGTTGAGGATATTTTGTCTGTACTCATAAGGGTATCAATCTATAGTTTTATTTTTTGTGGTATATTTATCTGGTTTTGATAGCCAGGTATTATTGGCCTTAGAAAATTAAGTGGAAAGTATTTCATTATCTTCCAAGTTTCAGAAGATGTTTTGAAGAATTCGTGTTAAATTTTCTTTTAGTAATTGATAGAAATCACCAGCAAAGCTATCTGTGTCTTCAATTTTCCTTGTGCAAACTTAAAAAATATAGTGCTAATTTAATTGCTTTCCTCGTTTAGATTTATTGAGATTTTCTATTTCTTTTTGAATCACTTTTGGTCATTTGTAACAATAATGCTATTGTCAAGTATATTACCTTTGTATATGTCATAGACACAATAATAATTGCTTGATAAATCAGTTAAGAGAAGAAAGGGAAGTATATATCCAATGACACCGCCTATTGTAATTACTATTACTGTTGCTTTTTGATTTTTCACTTGGATTAGAATTACTCTCTGGGTCACTTCATTAAGTTCTGAAAATCTTCCTGTATTATTTCTGTAAGGCACATGTGCTAGGAATGAATTCTCTGTTTTTCTTTATTTGAAAACATATTTCTTTCACCTCATTTTATAGATAATTTTGACAGATAAAATTCTTGGTTGAAAGATTTTTTTCTTCTTCAGCAATTTGAATGTGTCATCCCACTGCCTCTGGCCTTCATTGTTTCTGACAAGAATTCAGCTGTTAATCCTGTTGAATTTTCCTTGTACATGACAAGTAATTTTTCTGTTGGTGCTTTCAAGATTTTCTTTTTGTCTTTATCTTTCAGTATTTTTACTGTGATGTGTCTGCATGTGGCTTTCTTTAGTTAGTCCTACTTTAAATCATTTGAACTTCTTGGATGTGCATATGAATGTTTTTCACATGGGAAGTTTAAAAACATCACTTCTTTCTGTACTTTTCTGCTCCCTTCTTTTCTCTCCTCTTTTCAGGAACTCCCATTATCCATATGTTAGTGCATTTGATTGTGTACCATATTTCTCTCAGGCTGTGTTCATTTTTATGTTTTCTTTAAATTCTAGTTGCATAATCTATATTAATATATGTTTAACTTTGCTGATTTTTCTTTTCTTTTTTTTTTTTTTTTTTTTTTTTGAGATGGAGTCTCACTCTGTCACCCAAGCTGGAGTGCAGTGGCGTGATCCTGGCTCACTGCAACTTCTGCTTACCAGGTTCAAGCAATTCTCCTGCCTCAGCCTCCCAAGTAGCTGGGATTACAGGCGCACGCCACCATGCCCAGCTAATTTTTGTGTTTTTAGTAGAGACAGGGTTTTACTGTGTTGGCTAGGCGGGTCTTGAACTCCTGACCTCATGCTCCACTTGCCTCAGCCTCCTAAAATGCTGGGATTACAAGCATGTGAGGATTTTTTCTTAATGTCAGGTCATGACAACTCTTGAGCTCCTCTAGTGAATAGCTCATTGATACTATTGCACTTTCCAACTCCAGAATCTTCATTTAAGAATATATTATTTCTTAATATTCACTATTTAAAGGGACATTGTCATTATACATCATCTTTAAGCATTATTTGAGTTATTTGAATATATTAATAATAGCTCATTTGAGACTTCATCTCCTAAGTCCAACATTGGTCCTCTCACAGGCAATTTCTTCTTTGAATTACCTATGTATGGGTCACATTTTCTTATTTTCTATCATATCTCAAAAGTTTAAGTTAAAAACTGGATATTTTAGAAAATGTATTATAGCAAGTCTAGATACTGATTCTTCCTCCTCACAAGGCACCCTGTTATTCTTGTTTGTTTTTCTTATTTGTCGAATGTCATCACCAAATGATTTCGATGAAATCTGTTTCCTCCACAGTGTTGTCTCTGAATGTCCCTCCTTGGAGGACTTCGCCTTGGGCAGGCGTACAGTCACCCTGGAATGACGTGGATTTACTAGGGCTTTCTTTTACTGTCCCTGTGAAGGAACTGGGGCCAACATTTCTCAGTTATCATTATCTGAGGTAGAGCTTCCACTTCCAGTCGGGAGATAGGTAGAGTGAAGGACTCGCAGCTCTCTTGGAAGGCCTTGCTTGGAATAGAGCTTTTAGAACAGAGAGTTGAAGTGGATGAGAAATTCTAGAAGACTGCCCCTCCCAGCAAGAAAAATCCCAGTCCCAGGAAGCCAAGAGGGAGCACTTGGTCTGAGAGAGACCAGGCTGCAGCAATCTCCTAGGACATAGATGTTTATTATTCTACCAAGGTTTTATTTAGTGGCTTTTAGAAACCCAGCATTCAGATTCACCAGCCAAGGGGACACAGAAACAGAAAATATGATTCTCCTACAGATGCTCAGTAATTTGGGAGAATACAACTTAGATAAAGGAAACAAAATACACAAATCTTTTCAACAGTTAATGAGTTATCTCAGTTTAGTGGGTAAAAGTAAAATTTTAAAACACGATTTCTTTGGAATTTGTTTTATCTTATAAACTTTTCACCATTTCACTGCTTAAAATTAACATTTAAATCTGATTTAAAACCTCAATGTTCTTTTTTTAATGAGATGTCTTTTAAAAATTTAAACATCAAACTTTAAAATACGGGGTCTTAGGTATTATTCATCATCTTTTGTTTCTGAGGCTGGACACATCTCATCTATCGGTCGGCTAAATCTTTCCTCTTTCAGCGGCAGAAATGCCAATAACTTTTTTGTTTTTATATCTTGTCTAAATCAAAGCATCTGGATTTGACATATGTGAAATGCCATTTCCTTCAAGATTTAACTCATCTTTCTGGGGCTTGAGGTCTTGAACCTAGCACACCCGGTCTCATTCAAACAATGTGAATATTCTTTCTCATAAAAAATTCTGTAGTCAAGAAGAGACGTGTGTTGCAGTAAAGATGTAGATGCAGCAGTGAACAATCCCAGTGCTACCCACAGTGATGCCTGCAAAGGGTACAAACTAGAATCATTTCATTTCTATTGCCCCAGTGTTTGTTGTCCCAAAGTTTCTTTTTTTTTTTTTTTCCCCAAGGAGACTGAGCTCACAATGATGAGACTGAGGTCTTGCCACAGGTTTCTCTGGGCCCTTCACAACAATTGTGTGTGCCTTCAGAGTGACACTGGTATGTTCTGGGATGGTTCCTGAGATACTTTTTGTTTTCACAGTAAATGCAGCAAAGAGCTCAATGCCATTTTGATTTTAAAGTTTCTTCCCATTCTACCTCATAAATGTCACTTCTATGGTGACAATTTTCCCTTCTCCTCTTTTGGATTTAAATCCTCTCATATTAGGGAAGGAAGCTACGGATGGAGGAAGGTAACTCTAATTTGTTGCTGACATTGGAAAGCCTTTCTAGTCTTCTTAAGTAGTCTGGTTTTGTGTAGTGTTTGCTATTCCCCATATAGTTGTGTGTGATTAGATAGTTTGGGGACAGTGTTACATGTTATCTCAGCCTCCCTTTTCCTTTGAAATGCTATTTCACCCCTAGGACAGCCTGGAGAAGTACAAGGCTCAATTTAGATCATAAGAATTCAGTAAATCTCAATCTTTTGTGAGTCTTGATTGTCAAATGCAAGGAAAAAGACCATGCAGACCCTCACACAAATGCACATTGTGACAGATTGCATATCCTACATTATAATTACCGAAAAATCTGAGACGAGAGTTCTGTGACCTTTCCGGTGTTTGCTCCAAGATTTTAAAGGGGGTGAAAAGATTACAGTAGTTAGAGACTGATTTCATACTCTTAGAACAACAAAACAAGGAATTGTTATTGAATATCTTGACATATTAGAGCTGATAAATTGTTAGCAGGTGCTGAATGTGCAACCTAAAGCAGATAGCCTTGTTTGTACTGCCCTAACATCATGACATGCCAGTCATTTACTTTCTGGATCATAATATGTTTGGCGAATTACTGGATAATAAATATGGTGTGTTAAAAGCTTTTTCTTGGAGTGGGGATCACTTCCAGAATAGTACAGTAAAGACTGAAAAATATCCGCTCCTCTGTAAAATCAATAAGAATACTCACAACATCTTTCAAAGGCAGGGTTTTCAGAATTCGGAGAATTAACCAAGTCTTTCAACAATCCAGGAAAAAAGGCTGAATGTCAGTGCTAACAGAGAGCTTTATGGCATTTCAATTTACCTCATTTCCATTTCACTCTCATCAGTTCAGCAGGAGCCTTGAAAACAGACAGACTTACCATTACAGTAGCTATGAAAATAATGACCTAGGAGCCGGGGGATGAAGCAGATTTGGAACTCCCAAAAAAGCCCCATTTGCATAGAATTGTTATTATTAAAAGATCTGGCAGTTCCCTGGAAAACCCTACTCAAATGGTTTGTCTTTATTTGACCTGAACAAAGTACATTCGTTATGAACAACCTCCCAATGTCCTCTATCAAAATAATCAGTGGCGATTGTTTAACATTGCAGCTTCTGAAGTGGTGATAACAGTAGAGACTAACAAAAAGTCCACTAGAACCCCTGAAAGGAAAAGCTGGGGAATTCAATGTTCTTGGAAGGTATTAGAAAGCTTTGGCAGATTCCTGGGGACCTAGAAGGTCTCACATATTTGCAATACTGTGTGCATGCCCAGGGATAACCTGAGAAATTCTCTCCCTCAGGCTGACTTTGAGGCTTTGCAGAAGCAAGAAGTGAAAACAAAGACAGAGTCCTAAGCCATCTGATTGATGTGGTCAGCAAGGTGTGCCCTAACCTGCCCACAGTGCTACTTACTGAAGGCTGGGAGACTTATTAAGAGGTTTAAGGCTGGGCGCGGTGGCTCATGCCTATAATCCCAGCACTTTGGCAGGCTGAGGCGGGAGGATCACCTGAGGTAGGATGTTCGAGACCAGCCTGACCAACATGGAGAAACCCTGCATCTACTAAAAATACAAAAATTAGCCAGGTGTGGTGGTGCATGCCTGTAATCCCAGCTACTCAGGAGGCTGAGGCAGGAAAATTGCTTGAACCCAGGAGATGGTGGTTGCCGTGAGCTGAGATTGCGCCATTGCACTCTAGCCTGGGCAATAAGAGCGAAACTCCTCCTAAAAACAAACAAAAAAACAAAAAAAAGATGTTTACGAAGATATTTGAAAATCTTTAGCTCACCACTAAGGTTTTAGTGAACATAAACAAGAAAGAATACAAACTTTACAGAATTAGTTCAGGAAAGTCACTAAACAAACAGCAACAATAAAAATGTGGCAGTACCAAAAGACAGACATGGACATCAATGAACTATTATCCAGAGTCTGTAAATAAACCCTCACATATACGTTTAATTTTCAACAAGGATGTCAAAATAATTATATTTTGTCGAGATAACTAGATATCCACAAGCAAGAGAATGAACTTGAATCCTGTCTTCACCATTTGACCAGACCTTATTTTATTTAAACACTCCCTTCCCCTCCATACTATTCTAGAGGAAAGCCCAATGCTATTTCTTCTATACAATTTTAGTATCTCTAAAATATAAAGACTCTTGTTTAAAGCACAGCCATACTACCATTATTAAGTTTTTAAAAATCATGAATGTTTTATAATCAGCAAATATTTATTCAGTGTTCAAATTTTCTCGGCTTTCTTATAGGAAATACTTTCACAATAGAATAGTTTGACTCAAGAGCCACATTATGCATTTAGTCAATATGTTTATAGGTTCCTTCCCTCAGCTTTTCTTTTTTCTTTGCAATTTACGTTTTGAAGAAGGTAGGCCACTAGTCCCATTGAGTTTCTCATGTTCTGAATTTTGCTGATTGCATCCCTGTGATGCCATTGAACATTTTTTCTTTTTGAGAACTAGTCTTGCACTGTCGCCCAGGCTGGAGTTCAGTGGCACAATCTCAGCTCACTGCAACATCCGCCTCCTGAGTTCAAGCGATTCTCCTGCCTCAGCCTCCTGAATAGCTGGGATTACAGGTGTCTGCCACCACGCATAGATAATTTTTTGTATTTTTAGTAGAGACGGGATTTCACTATGTTGGTCAGGCTGGTCTTGAACTCCTAACCTTGTGATCTGCCCGCCTTGGCCTCCCAAAGTGCTGGGATTACAGGTGTGAGCCACCGCTCCCGTCCTGAACATGTTCTTTTGTTCACTGCATCTCTCATAAACTGGAAGTTAGATGTGAAGAGTTGATTGTACACACAGTTGGTGTTTTGGTGTGGCACTATGTGCTTCCATCTGAATTTCTGGATGTAACTTTCCAGATAGTTTTCAATGGCATGCCTGCTTTCAATGCTACACCATGGTCCTTATTCTCTCCTGCCTGGTCTCTAGTGCCATGCGTGTTAGACTTTCTGATATTACTCCACAGATCCCTGAGCTTCTGTTCAATTTATCCATTGTTTTTACTGCTGTATTATTCAGATGTGTTAATTTTTATTAACCTATCTTCAAGACCCTTTCCTTTCTCATCTTCATTTTCTTTTGAGCCCATGTAGCAAAGTTTTATTTCCAATGCTATAGCTTCGACTTCTAACATTTCTCTTTATTTCTTTCTTAGGGTTTTTATTTGTTCTTTGAGAAGCCTTATCTTTAGCTCATTTCAAGGTTTTGGGGTTTTGTTTGTTTGTTTGTTTGTTTTTTGAGACGGAGTCTCGCTCTGTCGCCCAGGCTGGAGTGCAGTGGCCGGATCTCAGCTCACTGCAAGCTCCGCCTCCCGGGCTTACGCCATTCTCCTGCCTCAGCCTCCCGAGTAGCTGGGATTACAGGCGCCCACTACTACGCCTGGCTAGTTTTTTTTGTATTTTTAGTAGAGACGGGGTTTTATCGTGTTAGCCAGGATGGTCTCCATCTCCTGACCTCGTGATCCGCCCATCTCGGCCCCCCAAAGTGCTGGGATTACAGGCTTGAGCCACCGCGCCCCGCCGCGTTTTGTTTTTTGCTTTGATCATATGGAACAAAGTTATAGTAGCTGCTTTATATATTTTTTCTGTTTATTTCAACATCTGAAGCATTTCAGGGTTTGCCTCTGTTGACTGTGCTTTTCCTTGAGAATTGGTCTATTTTGCTGGTTGTCTGTTGTGTAATTCTGGATTGTATCCTGGACATTGTTAATGTTACATTGTGTGAGCTCTGGATTCTGTTATAAGGCTCTGGATAATTTTGCATTTTCTCTTTTAGAGGTCAGGTTTATACCACAAAGTGTTTCATTTTTGCTATATACCTGTGAGTCTGTCCCTCCACATGTAACACGGAGGGTTGAGTCTGACACTTGTGCTATGGTTTAAATATTAGTTCAGTTCCCAAACGTTTGCTATTTTTATTTGGTCTCTGTCAGTGTAGCTCAGGGGTGGCACTACGGCTAATGTGGATTTCTACAGAGAATAATGGATTCTGTATTCGGTGCTCTCCTGTCTGGCACCACCTCACCGATATTCTTCAGATCACAGGAGGCTTCTGTTTGAGTTAAGTGTACACACTACTGCGTTGCCTCACAGCTCCACAACTGGGGCCTGGCACTGGGACAGAGCCATGGGGGGAAATGACATTCGTCCCTTCATGAAGATCTCTTCTCTATATTTTGACTTCTTTCTACATTTTGCCTGCTTTCGTTTACTGTTCTTAGTTCTCAGGCAGTTGTTTTATGTAGTCTGTCCTAAGATTTTATTGTAATGAGCAGGAATGATCAGCTATAGTGTGTTTAATGAAAATAGAGAATTTTCTGACTGCTTTTTAAATTTTCTTTTTGTCATTGGTTTTAAGCACTTTTTCCAAAGACTGGATTTCCTTCTCTTTAGCATGCTTGGAATATAGACTTCTTAAATATGTATATTTCTATTATTCATCAGTTTTACAATGTTCTTATTTATTCTGTCTTCAGTTTCGCTTCTTTGTCTTGCCTTATAGGATACTGATAGCTCATATTTTATATTTTCTCACTATATTCCTTGTCTTTTGCCAATTCTCCCATTTTTCGTACCTTTTTTCTCTCTTTCTGCTTCATTCTAGTTATTTTTTAAAGTTGTGTCTAAACATCTAGAGTTCTTCATATCAGTTACTCCATTTTTCATTTCTCAAATTTCTATTTCGCCATATTTTATAATTCTGTGCTAGTTTCTAATTCTGTGCTTAAATTTTCAACTGCTGGTGTTTTCATTTTTTTTAGCAAATAAAGTATAATTTAATGTTTCTATTTGATTCATTGTCTCCCTATGTGCTTGCTTATTTTTAGTTATGGGACATATATTTTGTTAGTTCCTTTGTGAGACGAATTGGAGGCTTAAGGTGGTGGTATAGTCTTCCTGAAGGTATTTGCATCTTTCATTTTCCAGGTAATATGGGGTCACTTCCACCCAATTTCAGGATATGAGATTATTTTGAAGTAAGCTGCATTCCAAGCACATTTTTAGTTTGTCTTCACTGCCAGGGACCATTCTCTCGGTGTTTCAACCCACACTGAGTTGGGATTATCACGGACACCTTGGTTGACTCTACAAAAACCCCAGCACTTTGAAATCAACATACAATCTTAGTGAAAAAAGAGCCCCAAATGCTATACTTACTTTTCTGGGCCTCTGTCTTTTCCTAGAGTACTGCATGGTAGTTCTTCACTATTTTCATCTCTCCAATACATTTATTTATTTATTTATTTATTTATTTTGAGACAAAGTCTCGCTCTCTTGCCCAGGCTGGAGTGCAGTGGCACAATCTCGGCTCACTGTAACCTTCGCCTCCTGGGTTCAAGCAATTGTCCTGCCTCAGCCTTCCTAGTAGCTGGGATTACAGGTGTCCACCACCATGTCTGGCTAATTTTTGTATTTTTGGTAGAGATGGGGTTTTACCATCTTGACCAGGCTGGTCTCAAACTCTTGACCTCAGGTAATCCACCTGCTGCGGCCTCCCCAAGTGCTGGGATTACAGGCATGAGCCACCACGCTCAGCCTCCAATGCCTTTAAATAGCTTTTATTTTGTTTTGCTTTTATGATAGTCCTTAGTCAGAGGACTGGTTCCTATCTTAGTTCACCATCGCTGTGACTCCCCCAGGATTATTACCTACACTGCCAGGTAAGCACGCACAGGGAGCGATGTGGAAGATGCACCTGAACAGCAACCCACTGCTACTCTACTCAGGGATCCATGGTTGGCTAACGCTTCTCTTCTTTCTTTAGTATTGTCTTCTAAATTTGATAGGGACAGCTAAAATATGCAGTTCTCAATTCCTTTTAAACTATAAATGCCCAGAAGGGATGAGTGAGACTTCTGGTTTATTTATTTGAAGGGAATGGTCTTGCTCTCCCTTTCTTTGGGGTGCGAATGTGGTGCTAAGCCCTCTCACCATGTGGACAGGGCCATGCACTAGAGACACAGACTACTAGCAAGATGGAAGCACAATAATTGGTCACGGATGGTGTGAACCCATCATACTGGTCCTCAGTTACCTGGTCAGACTGTTGCATTTGTATTTTGTTTAAGCCATTGCTTTTTGAGACTTCTACCAGGCTGTCTGTACCCTGATAAGTAAAAATGTATTACCGAGAGTGGGCTGCTGCTAAAAATAAAGCCAAATACATGTAGCAATACCTTAGTGGAATGCAGGTAACCTCTAGAAAGTGGAAAATACAATACATTGGTTCTGTTCTAAAGCCTCCAGAAAGCAGGTGCCCACACCTTGGTCTTAACCCCGCCAGACTTATTCTGGGTTCCTGGCCTTCATGACGTTAAGATAATAAATGTGTGCTGCATCTAAGTCCCCAAGTTTGTGGTAATTTGTGACAGAAGCACAGGAAAGGAAGAAGCTGAGATAGGATTCAGTCCCAGGCTATCTAACTCCCAGCCCTACATAATTTCCTTTATCTGGTGACCTTCCTTATGTCCTAGGAAATCACTGGTAAAACTGTCTGGGCAAAGCTGGGAAGGGAGACTGCGTGCTCACGGGGTCTGCAGAGAGAACTCAGAATTCCAGCACATGCTTGGTGCTCCTGTAGCTCCTGGCAAAGCCTGTAGGGAACACAAAAGTGGGCTTTGGAAGAAATCTCTCAGAAGAACCGCATTACCTGTGGCTGAATTGTGACTTCAAGTGATTATGTAGCAATTCCAGTTACGAACCTTCAACTGGACAACGGGGCTGTCGTGGTGGCATCAATCAGATAAGGAGAGCTAATTCCCACCCACGCCAGCGTTTCAGAGGGCCTCAAGACAGACATCACGAGCTGAGAGGGAGAGAGGGCAGAGCACAGAGGCCATGAAACAAAGAGCAGAAGTTCCAGGCATGAACAGTCTACCTGGAGGGGCTCCCTTTGGCTGAAGATGCAAGCAGACTGGACACAGAAACAGTGTTGAATGAAGCGTCTGGTCCAGGGTCTCCAAGCCTCTGACAATCACCTCTAGGAATTGGCTACGAAAGGAAAGGAAAGCAGTCCCCAAAAAAGGGCCTTGTTTTTTTTTTTTTTTTTTTTTGAGACGGAGTCTCGCTCTGTCGCCCAGGCTGGAGTGCAGTGGCCGGATCTCAGCTCACTGCAAGCTCCGCCTCCCGGGTTCACGCCATTCTCCTGCCTCAGCCTCCGGGTAGCTGGGACTACAGGTGCCCGCCACCTCGCCCGGCTAGTTTTTTGTATTTTTTTTTAGTAGAGACGGGGTTTCACCGTGTTAGCCAGGATGGTCTTGATCTCCTGACCTTGTGATCTGCCCGTCTCGGCCTCCCAAAGTGCTGGGATTACAGGCTTGAGCCACCGCGCCCAGCCCAGGGCCTTGTTTCTGATGCCCACTGCATGCCAAGCCATGGAGAACCAGAGCCAGAGAACAGCTTCTCGAGGGTAAAGCCAGGAATCATGAAAGACGATGAACACATGAATTCACCTGAAGGCAAAGCACGGAGCGGCCAGATGGACAGTCCATGGAACACGCCCCACTGCAGAGGTGGCCAATGAGGGTAATTTTTGCAAACTGTGATCCCGGCAATAGCTGAATAGGGCTTTATGTCATGTATTTTGGAGAGGGGATGAGTATGGTATCTGACTGGAACAAGGGTACTCACGGATACTTGAGTGTTGAAAAGATCTACTAATCTCAATATACAAAACAGAAGCCTTGGTTTTTCTGAGTCCATGGTTTCCCAGCTAAAGGCTGCATGCCTCATCCTCCCTTGCAGTTAGGCATGGCCATGTAACAGAGCTCTGCCCAAAAATGTGTGCATTAGGGTCCCCTCCTTCCTCCCCTTCCCTCTAGCTGCAATGTGAATAAGGAACTAAGCCGTGATGGGCTTTGGGAATGAGTGCATGTGCAGGCATCGCAGAGATCCAGGTACAAGGGGCCTGCCAGCCAGCACTGTTGATCCATCCCAGTCGCCGGGATTAGCGGTCCCAATTGTTCCTTCCTACAAAGTGAACTTCTACCTCGTTTAAGCAACCCTATTGTGGAGTCTTCTGTGACAGAAACCTGGCTTGTAATCTAGCAATATCTAGAAGTCAACATTATGTATTCTGCTTTTGATTTAGTAAAGCAGAAAATAGTTAAATTTGAGAACACATCAAACTGCAGCCACAAAATGTATGTGTTTTTATTCAGTATCCTCTTCCGAGAAATGGGCAGTGAGTATAAAAGTCTGCTCTCCCCCGTAAAAGTGCCCTGGCTGTCTGACAGGAAGCTGTCTGTATGCCTCTTTAGAATGAGGGCTGAAATAAAAAGGTATCTCCTCCTGACACTGAAAATGTCAGCAAATCATTTATATGATTTTGAAAGACTTATTCAAGTGCTATATACCACATCGGTAGATTGAGTAACTTGTAAAACCTCAAACTATCACTTTTAGAGCTGACGTTTTAAAGCTCAGGATAATCAGGTTTTTGTAGGAAGGCTAAAATATGGTCCAAATTGCTCAATCACTGCATTTGGCTCATTCTCAGCATTTAATGCTTGCTTTACTCTTCTGATAAAGAAGTTGAGTATGTCTTCTGATGGGAAATATTAAAAAGCAAATCTAAGTCCTGCAGGAGATCACAAGGAAATGCAGTCCATAGCTTAATGTAATCTTACAGGGAGACTAAGAATTAATGTGCCACTCTATTTTGATCTCCAAGACTTCTATATATAGTGTCTGATGAAGCTCTCAAAGTAATTTTTTTTAAACTTTTTTTTTTTTTTTAAATTAAAGTTCTGGGATACATGTGCTGAACGTGCAGGTTTGTTACACAGGTATACATGTGCAATGGTAGTTTGCTGCACCTATCAACCCATCTCATCTAGGTTTTGAGACCCACATGTGTTACATTTTTGTCCTAATGCTCTCACTCCCCTTTCCCCTGACCCCACAACAGGCTCCGGTGTGTGATGTTCCCCCTCACTGTGTCCATGTGTTCTCACTGTTCAACTCCCACTTACGAGTGAGAACATGAAGTGTTCTCACTATTCTTTGTTGAGATGTCTGTTCATATCTTTTGCTCATTTTTCAATTGAGTAATTTTTTTAAATTGTTGTTTCCTAATCTGCATATATGTAATAGATACCTTTTATCAGATCAGAAATTTTTCTTCTTTTGCGAAGAATTTTATGGTGAATGAATGCTTACTTTTACCTTTTTTTTTTGCAAACTATTGAGTTGATTATTTAATGAGATTTCCTTCAAACTAATAATTAATGTAATAGATTATATCAACTGACTTGTTAGTCAAAACTAAAACTGCATTTTGGAATAATTCTAAAATGATATATTTTTTACACATTGGTTTTATTCAATAATGTCTTATTTAGCTATTTTGGATCTATTTTCAATAGTAAAATTGGTGTCATTACCAGTTATAAATATTTTAGTTTTTTGCTCACATATGTCAATATTTAAATTATATTGTTTTGTTTCTTACTAATTATTAAAATACTTAGTAGAAAGTAACGGTAATTGTTAGAAACTTTTGTCAGTTGTCTTCTAAGTGAAGAAACCACTACGAGTGAGAGAGAACGCGATGCAAATTATTCATGAACAATTTTTTTGTAGGTATTTTGTAATGTTATATCCTCTTTTTGATTGCTAACATCATTTATGTGTTCCTTTTCTCTTTTCTTCAGTCAGACTTACTAGAAGTTTAGCAATTTTTCTAGCTGTTTTGTTAAAGAAAAAAATTATTCAATGATACTTGTTGAAGAATGGCAAGGAAGGCTTTATTCAGAATTATTGTGATGGGTATGGGAACTGCTGCAGTGGAATTTTGCAATGGGAGAGACATTGTACTCAACTACAAAATATGGCATGGGCTAGTAGGAATCTGTAGCCAAGGAATAGGGTGGAAGTCAACGGGTGGAAAATTACTAAGAAGAAATATGAGGGTTAAGGATGATTCTGGCTAAACAGACCCAACAGGATTCTTATTGAAGACAGGCAAGGGTGATTGGACATCACCTGGGGGATGGTGGAGGATGATCGGGTATTCAGGGAGTGGGGTTCTTGCTAAAGTGACTTAGCAGGGTTCTTTTGCTAAAATTGGCTTTTACAAGGAAGTACACAGATGGGCCTAGGAGAAGGTTTAGAAGGCTGAGCGAAGTTCAGTCAAGCAGAGAATCTTGGTTAGTTTTCCGAGAACACACTTTCAACTTTGTGGTTTCTCTCTATTGTATGTTTTCTTTTAATATATTTAATCTAAGCTCTAGTATTTATATTTCCTTCTTTCTATTTTCATTGCATCTCCTCTTTATTACTTTTCCAAGTTTTAAAATGGAGACTTTGTTACTGTTTCTTCTTTTATACTATGCACATTTAAGGCTAAAATAACTTTTAAACAATATCCTAAAATGATATGATTTGATACGTATTTTATATCTCTTATGTGTAAAAGTTTTCTAATTTTCATTATAATTTCCATTGACTTATAAATTATTTAAAAGGATGTTTCTTAATTTCCTACATATAGGGTTTTTTTTTTGAGATGGAATTTCGCTCTTGTTGCTTAGGCTGCAGTGCAATAGCGCGATCTCAGCTCACTGCAACCTCCACTTGGTGGGTTCAAGTGATTCTCCTGCCTCAGCTTCCCGAGTATCTGGGATTACAGGTGCCCACCACCATGCCCGGCTAATTTTGTATTTTTAGTAGAGATGGGGTTTCACCATGTTGGTCAGGTTGGTCTCGAACTCCTGACCTCAGGTGATCTGCCCACCTCGGCCTCCCAAAGTGCTGGGAATACAGGCATGACATATAGGTTTTTAAAGTTACTTTTATTACTCACTTCTGACTTACTTTCATTTTAATCCGAGGGAATGCTTAATATGCATAAGAATTCTTTATGTCAGAATAATGCCATACATTAAACCTCTCCAAAACTCGATAGCTTATAGTAATATGCTTTTATTTGGCTCACAGGTCTGCAGGTTAGCTGAGAAGCTTTGTTGGTCTCTAGTGGGCTTTCTCAAATTTCTGGAGGTTGTCTGGTTGTCGCTTTATTTAGAGTAGCCTTCATCAGGATGACTAGCCTAACTCAGCTCAAGTCCACATGGATTTTATCCCCCAGCAGGTGAGGTGGGCCATGGCCTCCTGGTGACAGCAGCAGGCATGAGAGCACGTGGAAAGACATCCACGCGAGGTGCAACGCCTGCTCAGGTCCAAATGGAGGTGAAACCGAGTTTGCCTCTTCACTAGGAGAAGTGGCAGAAGATACAAGCAGGGGGAAGTACTGGACTAAACTTCAATCAATCATCACAGAAAAGCTTTTAAATATTTTTGAGACTTGCCTTATAAATTAGTATGTGGTCAATTTAAGAAAAAAAGTTCCATGAGTTATTTTAAAAGATTATATATCATTTATTTGGGAGAAGTTCAAAATTCAAAAATGCCTGTTATATCAAATTGCTAAATGCTGGATGTGAAACCACTAAATTAATGCCTCATTATCAAGCCACGTATGCACAATCTGGTGCAATGTTGAATTTCCATCAATACACCTGTCACATATGTAAATATTACCGCATTTAAATTTTAAAAGTTTTAATCTTATTTTTCAGATGTGTTTAAACCACATATCAAAAATTGCTGGTTTGCATGGATATTCAATATCATTAATTGATTATTTATCATTTGAAAAGTTTGAGAAACATTAGTCAAGGTAATTTGTTTGCTACTTAATTAATTCATCCAATAATATGTATAATAATATCCACAATGGTGTAGATACCGGTGATACAGAGATGGACCAAATAATTCCTCCAAAAGTTTATAGTAAATGAGAAAAACATATGAGTTAAGAAATGATTGCAATATAAAGTGATACGTGTTTCCACAAAGAAGACAGAAAACCTAGCTTAGCCTCTGGTCAAGAAGAGCTTCTTGCATGAGGAGACATTTGAACTCAGCCTTATAATATAAATAGAAATTGGTAGTTTGATGGGATGAATAGGGAATAGTGTGCATTCCAAGGGAAAAGATTCATGTTTGGGAAGCAGCCAATAGTTTGGCATGGCTATAGTGGAGGCTTTGCAAAATCAATGGCTTCTGTGTATAGCCAGTGAAGAGAACTGATCTTTTGTTGTTTTCTAGTCTTCATTTTCAAACATGTCTCTAATATATTTTGAATTCAAATTAGAGTTCAATGTATTTTCCTTATTGGCTTCTAATTTATATAGAATCTAATTCCCAGATTTAAGGCCGTTACACAGGCACAAATGCAGAGCAACTAAAATTGAAAACCAAACACATATCAGAATCAAGGAAGATGAAGGGGTGTACAACTATAGCGTAAAAATATGCACTTTTCCTTAAAACCTCCACTGTGAAAAGCTTCCTTCTGAAGGTTTGCCTTCCTCTGGACCCTATTTTTGGCCTCCTGAGCTAGATCACAGGCATTCCTCCTGCAGTGCCCCAGTGCTTTGTCTTTCTTTTCATTCCATGCTGTGTTCATTTCTAGGGCTGCCTTAAAGTACCACCGACTTGGTGGTTTAAAGCAACAGAAATTTATTCTCTCATAGTTCTAGAATCTAGAAGTCCAATATACTTAAAGTATAATTTAAAAAAAGAAAAGAATGTTTTCTTATAAAAGATGCTGACCTCCCAACCCCTTTATTTATAGTCATGTCTTCCCATGATCTGGAGGTGAAATGTGAACTGGAGATAATTATAGCAAATCTCTCAAAAGAATTATTTCTGAGCTAGCCATGCAGGTGCATCACCATCAGGCCACTTACATGAAATTGCGTTCATAGCTCAGCCATGCCCTCGCGAGGCTCCAATCCCACTATCTCATCTTTCTCCCTACTTGTTTCACAGGCCATGACTCTGTTCTCCCTCTTTTCCTCATTTCTCCAGTGAGCCATGCTCTCTCTTACCTCCAAGTTGCTACATGTGCTCTTTCCTAAGCCTAGAATCAAGGTGTTGACAGGACATTCATTTCTTGAAGGCTTCAGGGGAGGACCCTTCCTTGCCCCTTCCAGTTTCTGTGTTGCTGGCAATCCTTGGCATTCCTCGGCTTGTAGACACATCAGTCCAGTCTCTGGCCATCATCACATGCTGCTCTCCCCGGTCCCACCCCAGCAGACCATACTCTCTACTAGGATAAGGCTGGGGTCCACTGTATTCACTACTGGAACAAATGTACTTACAATTCTTGGCACACTGTGAGTGCTCACTCAGTACTGACTTAATAAAGTCGAAGACTCCATTCCTAAGCCAATGTTTCTGAATAGGGAGTCACTGCACAGCAGACCTCAAGATTCATAATTCAGTGATTCTGATGGTGAGAAACCCTACATGGAAACCCCCCAAGTCCAAGAGGGCAGGGGCGGAATAACACAGGAAAATGTGGCAAAGACTAGCGCTCAGGGGAAAACTGGATCGAAATGGGTTGTCTCAAGTATTCAGTGAGCACTTCACTCAGCAGGCATGGGCTGGCGAATGCTGCTCATTCCAAGGAAGGGCCTGCTCAGGACTGTCCCCTTTGGTTGGCTCCCAGGAGATAGCCTCAAAGTCATGTCTGATTTAGAGAGCTTTTGCCTAGCACCTTGGGCTAGCAGTGAGTTTTATCAGATGGTTTGTGCCAGCAGTGTGACGATGACAAATGCCTGTTTTCATTTTCCTGAGGCCTTGGGCCATGCAGTTTCAGTCAGCCCTTTGTGGGGCTGGAGTCTGCATAGCTACTGTCAGGTACACAGGGGCCACACCACATGCCTATGTGACTGACCCCCAGTAAAACTCAGGGCTCCAAGGCTCAGTGAGCTTCCCTGGCTGGGAGCATTTCACACCGGTTGTTGCACAGTGTTGCTGGGAGATTGAAGCTTGTCCCCACGTGACTTGGGGACCTGGATGCTTGTGCCTGGCTTTCCTAGTCTTCGCCTTTGCCCTCTGTGGATTTCAATCCATATCCTTTTGCTGTGATAAACTGTAAGCATGAGGATAACAGCTTTTTCTGAGTCCTTAGGTCCTTTTAGTAAATTACTGGGCCTGAGAGTGGTCTTGGGAAATCTTGACAGAATGAGGAATAGCCAAGTGTGCCTAGGAGAGATGACTATGAGGACCACAATGCTAGGCACATAGTAGGTGCCTAAGAAAACGTCAGCTGAATGACTGAGTGATGGAGGTGCGTCCACAGGTCACCTTTCTTGACACTGAGAATGGCTCAGGGTTTCTGTCAGACTCATCTCAAGGCCTCGGCTCAGGGATGCCCTGCTCCTGCTTTTCCCAGGCTGAGATGGGAACTAACCCTCCACCCACAGCCCCATGTTCTCTTCTCTGCAAAAACTCCTTCTCCCATCCTCCCACCATGACACCTTCTTGAAAGCAGGGGCCATAGCACCTCCTTCTGGGCCCAGTTAGTGCTGCATTTGGCTCCCAGAAGGGAGTCCTGGGAAGTCCCTCTGTTTGCCCTCAGATCAATTCAGCTTTCCCCTGATCAGCTCTGTATTGGGGGTGGGTGGCCACTGTGGGCTGCGGGGCACTGGAGGTCATAGAGCCAGAGAAAGGGAGACGCCAGGGTGTTTCAGCCATCTGCTTGTGCCAGGCAGTGCCCAGCTCTGCGGCCCTGGCTAAGCCCTATCGGTGGCTCCAACACCTGAGGGTGATCCCCGCAAGGCCCCAACAACATGGCCTCTTTCCTCTGTTCCTTCAGACTAGTGGAGGAGGCAGTTGCCTTCACTGCCAGTCTCTAATTGCCTTGCCTCCTAAGTTGCAGGAGTTTAAGAACTCAGAGTGGTTTCTCCTCCTGTTTGGACCCTGACCACGTTACTCTCTAGGCTTGTAGGTACCTTTGGTTTCCTGTCAGGTGGCTACAGGGAGCAGGGGAAGAGCAGGGTTGTGGTTCAGAAGCAAAACCCTGGACCATGTTGCCCAGCAGAGGGAACATGTGACCAGTCAGAGTGAATCTCATGCTGCAGAGAATACGGACTGGAGGAGAACTTTTCATCAATTCGTACCCCTTTAATGAGGATAAGTGTACATTCCAGGCATAAAGGAAGGCGTGGAGGTGAAAAGGCACAAGGAAGGCGTGGGGCATGTGGCTGGGTGGGAACCGGGGCATGTGGCTGGGTGGGAACCACGTTCCTCGGATTCCATTCCTTGTAGGGTTTCTACTTAGGCTGGCTCAAGGGATGTTTTACAGTCATATTTTTACGCTCTGAAGACAAGGGCAGGCGTGCAGCCCTGTGGCAGCTCACACATGCTTGCACCAACCTGCGGGCTCATCTGGCAGGCATGGGGCAGTGCCCAGACCTACACGTCTCTGGTTCCCTTAGATGTCTTCCTTCACTTCTCCAAGACCTGGGCCGGGTGCAGATGTAGCACCATAGCCAAAGAGCTGGGTTCGCCCACAGGTCACCCACAGCATAGAGGCGGGAGGTGATGGAGGCAAGCATGCATCCCTGCGTGTCCTGCCTGGTTCCAGTTGCACATCCCTGCGTGTCCTGCCTGGTTCCAGTTGCGCATCCCTGGGTGCCCTGCCTGGTTCCAGTTGCCTTGACCTTGTCCACACCCAGTTTCTTGTTTTCCTCCACTGCTATGCCTGGCTAACCTATAGGTGGGTAACCTCAGGCTGGATGCAGAGGCAGCACCCTCCCCAGCCTGCACCCACCCTGCATAAGGCCTAGTCCTGTGACAAATCCCTTACTAGATGTCACCTCTAATGCCTTTGCTTCTTGGATTGACTCCCTGGCTGATACAATATGGGGGAACTGTGTAATTGGGTGAGAGCGGGGGACCTGGAGTAGAAGAAGGAATTAAAGCTGCACAGAGAGGCAATAATCAGGTCTGGGCCCCAGAGGGCATGGCTGTTTCTTCAGCTGCCCTTGGCTCTGTGCGGTGAGGACCTTGACAACCTGGGCTCTTACCTCTCCCTCCGTGCTCAGATGCGGAGCACAAGTCCCCACCAGAGAGTGCCAGGACCACTGGTGTGGCCACTACCAAGGACTTCCCACAGCTTCGACGGGGCCCAGGAGAGGAATCATGATAGAAGAAGGCAATTGTGGAGTCACAGCCCTTGCCCATAAGTTCTGCTTAAGCTCAGAAATCACTCAGAGTCCGTAATTGATGAGCTCTGTCAGCCTGCATGCTCCCCCACTGCAAATGAGCTCTGCTTGGAAAGGTTGACTTATTTGTGTTTTATGGCTTATTTTGTGGTGAAGAAAAATCAATAAAGGCGTTCATTTTTACATTTTAAGTACGCCAGGCGAAATCGGAGCATTATCAAACCTATGCTTTACACTATTTCCAAAGGTGAACGGGTGCAAATGAAATTAAACTTTGACTTGGAAATTACCCACAGGCTTTTTTCTGCCTCAGGTTCTGCTCCTTGAAGCAAAGCTGACTGGAGGGAGGCCTGGTCCGTGTTGCTGGTGCTCCTGCTACAGGCCAGGCTGGAACGCTGTGCAGGGTGCCCAGCTCTGTGACCTCCCACACCGTGCCCACTTCTCTCCAAGGGTGCTACATTCAGGGAGCAGCACAGAGGGCCTGTTACTGGTCTCTGTATCCAGGAGTGAACCTGTTGGGTCTTTTGCAAAGCAGCCTGTCTGTAGCAGCCACACTCCCTTCCCTATAACCCTCCTGCCTTGTGCAACTGGAGCACAGTAAGGGAGGAAATATTCATCGTTCTGCTCTTTGGAAATATTTACTGAGTAGCTGTTGTGTGCCAGGCACCAGGCCGTGTGCTCTTAAGAAGCTACCCTCACAAGGGGAGAGAAAGGGCCTCTCCTCCACCCTCCTTGCAACCTCTGATTCTGCATTTTCTGTCTCTGTCTTTATCTCTCTGTTCTAGTCCATAAGCTCAAGTCATACCATGTTAAACTAGATGCATGGGCCCACCAGCCCCTGCACCCTCTGTCCCCCTGCCTCACACTGTCCTCAACTCACTCTCTCCTGCCACTCTCAGGTCACCCTAAAGCTGTCTGTGCTCAGTGGCTCAGCATTCCTGTCTCGCCTCCTCTGGGCAGCACCTTGAGTCCCCAGGGCCCTTCACTCACCCTCCCTGCCACAGTCTTCCCTGACCTCTTTTATGCCTAGTACAGTGGATCTTTCGGACACCAGTCGCCTTCCTATTTTTGTGACAGCGGGTATGGCTGAACTTCCTGCTTGAAGCCTTGGTCGTCTGGGCTCCACTGCGTCATGGTCTCTGCTTTACCTTTCCTCTGGCCCATCTTTCATCTCCCCTCATGGTTTTCATCTCCTCTGCCTGTCTCTGAAATGCTTACTCTCTTGGAGATTTCATTTCCACACTTCTTCCCTTCTCCTTCACTCTGGGTGATTGAATTCACTCTCAGAGCTCCAACTAAAGAACTGTTGGAGTGTGGACAATTCTTTGGTCAATATTTCCAGTCCTTATCTCTCCTGTGGCCCAGGGTCTTGTCATCAGAGCGTCAGACTGATGTGTCAGCTCCCTAGGAAATGGGTTCTGCTGAACACCATCCTCCTCCTTCCCTGGGTTCTTTGTGGCATGACTGGCACAGCCGTCTGAGTAGACTTATGAGGCTTGGGCTAGGGATGCATGGATGGGCTAAGATTCTCTATGCGATCATATAAGTCATGAATGATCTCGACCACACGTAGAGAAAAGTTACAGAGGGACAAAAATGAGTAAAGCCAGAATGCTGGCTTCAAAGTGCCTGTGAACAGAAGGAGATAGAGCAGGGAGGGAGCAACAAAAGGAGCTGAGGGAGGACTGGGACTCGGGCTGGGGGAAGAGGAGATTTCAAGAGGCAACATCTGGGTGCTGCCTGAGGCTGCCCTAGAGTTGGAGGCAGGCCCAAGTGCTGAGAGTTCTTTGCCCCACTTTGCTTTATCTAGAGAGAGTTGTGTTGCAGGCTCAGCCAGGGAGAAAGTCAATTCCACATGGGGGAAGGCAGTGGCACCATCACAAGTTGAATGTGAATTTTATATTCTCACCTTAGAAAAGCGCAGATCTCTGGAAAGTATCTCACAATCCTAGAAACCGACCGCCTCCCTCCTGTGAGTGACCTCCCCCAGGGCTGAGGGAGCTGAGCTGAGTCTCATCTCACCGGCAGACACACGGCACACTAACTGAAGTGGGACAAACGCATTCCCGAGACTCGGCTTAAGACGCCCAGGACTTGTGCATATGGCAAAACCGGGCAGATGCCCTTCTGCTGAGCAGGCCCTGCCTCTCCCATGACACAAAGAATGAGTCTGATTCTTCTCGTTGCTCATTCACCCAGCCCCAGTCCCAGCCCACCACCATTGATACCTCTCTCACTGCTTACTCTGAGATGGCCGTCTCTGTTCACCAAGAAGACATGGAGGAGGGGAGGGCCAGTCATGGCTCCTTGCTTCCTGGGGGAGGTATATTCAATAGAAATGTGTTGGCTGATTGCAGACCAGGAGATCCTGATGTCCCTGCACACTGGGCAAACAGCTGCTCATTTCCTCCATTGTTTCAGAAGACCTGCCCATGAGGCTTGGAAAAGATTCTCTCAATCACAAGGGACCACAGCCACAGAGGATCATTCCATGACATCCGGACAACTGGGCCAGGATCCTTGACATACAGACAAAGAGGGGATTTTGAGAGTATCCAGATGAATCAAAAGAAGGGAAGAGTGGACCACACAACCTGCCTGTTGAACTGGCTAGATTGCCTCTAGTTTAAGGTTTGATAAATTACAAAACAATGCAGTTCCTAAGATGGTAAAACAAGGGATATGGGGGAAATAGAAACTGGTACTTTTAGAAAAATGTTCAGGTTTCTTTTCATTTTTGTTTTCTGTTTTTTGTTTGTT